>NW_010359172.1:63563-63765 GCF_000414095.1 Morus notabilis | reverse complement strand
CTGAGGCATACATTGTGAACGAAGCTTTGACTTTTTGTTCATTGTATTTAATTGGAGTTGAAACACAGTTTAACCGACTGGCCAGAAATTGGATGGACGATGAAGATCGTATTGTTAAAAAGATTTATGTATTGGATACTCGCTGTCAGTCAATTGGGAAGATGACCCCCGTCACATTGGATACTCATTTGCGAGAGAAAGC
>NW_010359172.1:61532-62904 GCF_000414095.1 Morus notabilis | reverse complement strand
TTTTATGGAGTTTTGGAGGACATTTATGAGCTGTCCTACTTGAATGACAATTCTGTTATGCTTTTTAAATGTCTGTGGTTTGACAGTCGTCCGGGGAAGAAAAGGATTCAACACTACAAAAATAAAATAAGTGTTTTTGTTAAAGACACGTGGTACGAAAACGAACATTTCATACTTGCATCTCAAGCAGAGCAAGTATTTTACGTAGACGATTTATTTAACAATCCAAACTGGAAGGTTGTAGAACACTTTAGACATCGACATATTTGGGACATTCTTGAAACTAACATTGATGACGTGATGATAGTTCAGGATACAGAGTCTACAAATATTGAGTTAGTAGTGGAACTACCAGAGATTGACTCATTTGTATTGAATCGAGATGATGGATCGTCTAATGTTGTCACTTCCGATGTTGATGCAATTATGAAAGATAAGTCTCCCGTAGTTGATGATTTTATTAATGACAAAGACGATGAAACTTTAGAAGAGTACGTTGAAGAGGAAGTCATCGAATCTGAAGACGATGATGATATAAATGATGTTGGAGACAATTAACAATGTAGCAGCGACGATGAATAGAACTACAGAATAGTAATCTTTGTCATTTTTCTCAGATTTCGTTTTAATATTATGATCTTATTTGAATTTATAAATATTGTTATTAATATGAATTTGTTCACAGACATTGATGGCTGGTAGGGTAGCGACTTGCACTGGCTCTTCAGGGGGAGCGCAGCCTCCTCCCAGTCCTCACAGACTCCCCGCATATTGTGAGTCTGGTTTGTTATTCTGACTTTTTTTCTCGTTCTATCATATAGTAAATAAATGTAGTAGTACAAGTTGATTTGAAATGCTTTCACATGCTTACAACACCTGAACCTCGACAACGTAGAGGACGAGGTGGGGCAAAAGGTTATGAAATCGCCCAAAAAGTCCTTCAAGATGAAAAAATCACAGTAGAATTTGATGAGGTGGGAGGTACTTGGAAGGCGCTTGGTAAATATGGTGCCTGGTTTGATAGTGCGGTTGGTATCATACCAGGGACATATGCGAGCCCTTCCACGATGCTTGGAAGGACATTAACGACATGGACAAGAAGACAATTCAGGACCGGATGTTGGTATTTATTTTATGCAATAATTTGTATAGTTTATACTATAGTTAACAATGCGTTTTAACGATGTGAAACTGTTTTGTAAGGATTGGTTTAACGTGGACTATAACTACAATAACGGCATTCTGAGGTCAGTTGTTGATAGGGAGGCAACAAAGTGCTACAAGGACTGGAAAAGTTCCCTGCACCGCCACTACAAACGCTATGGTAGAGAAAGTCTCTTGAGTAACATGAGAAATCAAGTTCATTGGGATC
>NW_010359172.1:60947-61298 GCF_000414095.1 Morus notabilis | reverse complement strand
ACTTCATTATCGTATTTATATGTTTGTGATTCCTGTTCTGGGTGGCACATCTTGCAGTTATGGTGTGCCGAAATCTTTTAAAGTTGTTTTTCTACAGGTTTGGATTTTTGGATCTTATGAAAAATAAGTCGTTATGCTGTCGAAATTTAGTTAGAATGTAAGAATTTTAATAAATGTAATTTATTTGACAGGCCAGTACGGAGACCTAAGAGCCGATGTTTGTTATAGACAATTGGGCAAACATGCATCGTCGCAGGGACTCTTGGGTTAATACCCATGCGGAACAGACTTTCGTAAGTATTTCTACTTTTTATATTAAATTTTTTTATACTGAAATAGTGGTTTTGTAAC
>NW_010359172.1:58376-60616 GCF_000414095.1 Morus notabilis | reverse complement strand
CTTTTCGTCTCCTCTCAAATAAAGTAAATATTTTGAATAATTATTTTCGTCTTAGTTCCAAATGTTAGTAACCATGGGAGCTTCTTCTTTATTCCATGTCACGATCTTGGTCTGACTAGTTCCCACATTTCCCCCCTTCTTTTCTTGCTTTTGAGCAATTGCAAGCAGTGATTTTTGGACCCCTCCTAGTTTGTTTTGAGTAGAGGGAAATTATTGACCACTAAATATTATATTTTATCTTATAAATATTACAACCAGTAAAAATACTCATTGACTTATTTTATCTCTTAAACTTTCAACTGTCACATTAATTGTCTTTGAACTTTACAAACGTTACATGTTTTTAATCCTACTTAATTTTTTTTGTGTCAATTGTCATTTTTTCACATATTTCTTTTTAAGATAAATTCAAAATTCCTTAAATGGTTATATAAATGAATTTCTCATTATTCGATAAACAATAAACTCTTTAAATATCTCCAATATAGTAATACGTACTGAACACATTACAAAATTAGTTTGGTACAATGAACAGATAATTGTCATCCTACACTATTGTTCTTGACTTTTGTGTTACAAGTGGCTAATAGAAAATAAGATTATTATCACTAGTGCTTCTAAATTTTAAAGTCATTTTCAATTTATTTTTTGAATTTTAAAAATTCTTACTTTAGCTTATAAATTTTAAATTGTTTATATTTAACTCTTTTTGTTGTAATTTCTATATTACAAAAAAAAAAAAAAAAAAAAAAAAAAAAAAAAAAAAACAGTTGTTTAACATGTTTGAAGCTCTCCCTCGAAGCTGCCAAGGCTAAGAGCTCGAAGCTCTTATGTCGTGCAGATCGACGAACTCCGACAACGCCACATACGTGATTGCCACATACCTGAATGCTTTCTTTATGTATTTTTTTCTTTTTTTTTTCTTTGTTTTTTCTCCTTTTATGATGTTTTTTTTTATGATGTTTTTTCAATTCGAAAGACAAATACGTATTTTTCTATTAATAAGTGGCGCACGTGAAGGGCATATGACTAACATTGTTTTGAATTGGAGATGATATGCAATGGATTTTAAATTTAGGGGTTAATTATAAAAAAAAATTAGTTTAAGAACTAATTTGTAAAAATATCTCGAAAATGTACAAAGTTGAGATCCAAGGTTTTTGATTCTAACACAACAAACCAGTGTGAATCGACATTTACCACTAGCACAAGAACAATCCTTTTTTTTTTTTTGCGATATGGCAGAAAAAAATTTGAAATAAAAAGACTAAGGGCTTGTTCTTTTGCAAGTATTCTTGAGTTAAGTTTTTGAGTTGAGTTTGAGTTATAACTTGAGTTGAAATTGTAACTTGAGTTTGCGTTTGGTTGTGTATACTTGAGTTATAGTTTGAGATAAGCATCTTTTTGAGTTTGTGCTTATTTGTGGTAAAACTTGAGTTATGAATAGTGGATATGATTTTTTTTTCTTTAACAATTTTATTCAATTCTTTTACAATTTTTTTATTTTCCAAATTTATTATGTTTTTTTTGTAATTGAATATGAATAATTTAAAAATTACTTGTAAATAATTATTGGTAATCTGATCATTTTAAAAAACACAGAATTACAAAAGTAAAAAATAATAAAAATAAAAAGTAGAAGATCAGTTTTCATTTTAATTAAGTTCAAAAATACAACAATAAATACATAAATTATAACATAAGTATTTATAGACCCTATAACATCATATCGTCGCATATCAACGTCTTTTGAACGAGGGCTATTAGCGTGCACGACGGTGACGGTACACTGCCCACATTGTATGCACCATTGCATCCCTTAAAGCATTCATCTCCACTTCTGCATTAGAATCCAATGGTTGACCCTCATGGTTAGTATTGTCGTTAATGTCCTCATCAACATTCTGTAGATCAATGTTTGCAACTGGAACGCCATCTTGTGAGTATTGGTCCAATAGGCTGTCCCCATTACGGTACATATGGATAAAATTATGTATTATAGCACACGCTACTGGAATCATAACTTGTTTGCTCATGGGGTAACGGTTAATGGTTCTCAAAATACGAAATCTAGCCTTCCACACACCAAATGTTCTTTCAATGACATTACGCAGTGAGGAGTGGGTGTAGTTGAAAAGCTCGCGTTCGCTATGAAAACCTCTTTCACGGCGAGTCCTATACTCTTACAAGTGGTATGTTGTCTCCCGATATGGTGCCATGAAGCATCCGTTGTTAGCGTA
>NW_010359172.1:53021-54299 GCF_000414095.1 Morus notabilis | reverse complement strand
CTCCAACCGCGCCCCCCACCAGTCTCCGCATTTTCCCCCTCCTCTCCCGCCTCGACCTCACTGCCCCTAACCACCCCCTCCTCATCTAGAAATGGGTTTTCGTTTGTTTTAGGCACCGTTTTTGGGTTGATTGATGAGGTAAGGAAATGAGTTGATATGTTTATTTAATATATTTATTTAATATATTATTAATTTAAATATTATTACATGTTTTTAAAAATTAAATTACCAAACACAATTTCAGTTTTTTTTTTTTTAAACTGAAAACAATCTTAGAATAAAACTACCAAACGCTTTAATATTATTATATATTTAATATATTATTAATTTAAATATTATTACACGTTTTTAAAAATTAAATCACCAAACACAATTTCAGTTTTTTTTTAAACTGAAAACAATCTTAGAATAAAACTACCAAACGCATTTTCAGAAACGATTCCAAAATGAAAATAAAAACGTTTTCGTTTTCATTTTCATACAAAAAATAAAAACGTTTTGGCCCTGTTTGTTACCGTTTTCAATCCCATTTTTCACGTTTTTTGAAGTAAAAAATTGAAAATGCATTTGTAAAACGCGTTTGGCGCAGGTTTTTAAAAAAAATAAAAACAAAACCGTTTTTGTCTTTTTGTGCAATTCTGAAAACGTAAAAAAGCTGTTTTCATTTTCTTGTTTTCGTTTTCATTTTCCTGCTCTTCTCTGATCTCTCTCTCTCTCTCCTCTCCCCACGTTTCTCTCTCTTCCCCGAACTCAGGACGCCGTTCTCGGATGCCGTTTTCACAGAATCACGGCCGCGGAGGTGGCAGCGTGATTCCCTGGGCTCACCGGAGCTTGGCCGTGAAGTTGGCAGCGGAATTTGCCTGGGCTCGCCAGAGCTGGGATGTGGAGGTGGCAGCAGCAGATCTGATTTGCAGAGATGGAGAGAGCAAGTTTTTGGCAGTTTTTTTGTTATGAGATCTGATTTACAGGTTTAAGTCTCTTTCTTGCTCTTGTATGTTGGCAAATTATAGTCCGTCGTCTGTAGATGTTCAAAAGCTTCAATAAATCTTCTCTTTCTGAGTTCGACAATTGCAAAACAGATGCAATCTTCTCTCTAACACATACCAATACTCTCTCTAACAGATGCAATCTCCTACCGTTCCAAAGAGTTGTCCATAGCTGCAGAATTTTGCAGCTCTTGCAATGCACACCACCTGTTCGAGAAAAGTCCTAAGAGAGATTTTTTGGAATCCACTAACTTGCTTTTCGAGTACTCTCGTAATGGTTGATCTAATAGTA
>NW_010359172.1:0-51917 GCF_000414095.1 Morus notabilis | reverse complement strand
TATTAATTTCTATAACTAAAAATTGGCCTATATACTTTCTTAAACTTTTCATATTGGCCTATTTTCTACTATTTTTCAAAATAGTTTATCAAAATATCTTTACAAAATAAAATATCATCATTTTAAATCATCATTTTAACTATATTTAGGTTGATATTTTAAGTTTAGATGTCCCATTAAGTCATAAAAAAAAATACGACTCCAAAAAAATATGTACTAAAAAGAGTGTCACACCAAAGATTTGGAGTCTATATAATTCCTTGAGTTTTTTTTTTTCCTTAAAAGAAAAAAGAAAAACTTTAGTATATATGATATCGGATAAAACGAAGCATCATTGAAATAGTAGTAAATCTATACTCCGCAAAATAGTTAGTGGAATCTATGGCGAAAGAGACAATGTAAAACTTATGATACTAAGCATATACTTCTACCGTCTTGTTAGATCCATGTTCTATCATTTTTTTTTTAATTCTTCGAAGCATTACAAGATGGTTAGTAGTTGACAAAGTGGAAAGTTTCAATATTTAAAAAAGAATTGGAAGAAAATACAAAAAGAGTACAATATTTATGTAAATTAGAAGTCCCTATTTTTGGGAGATTCTCAAAGAATACTTAGGCTGTGCATGTTAATGAACTGTGAGATTTCAATCAAGTTGTATTAAATTTGCATACTGCTTATATAATAATAATATTATTAATTTAATCAAGTTATATTGTTATTAGTAGTGAATAAATGTCATTGCTGATAGCTGAAAATATTTCAAATTGCCTTAGTCACTATGTGTCTCAGAAAGCCGGCATAACTAATTCGGTAATTCCAGTTATTGCAATCTAAATGGGAGGCCTGCAGAATTGTTTATTACCCTTTTAAGAGCTTATGCAAATTGTTTGTGGGTTTGTATGTGAACAAAGAAAGAAAATGTAGTCCTATTAGTTTCACTCGTTCGAGTTGAAAACTTGAGTTAAAAAGTGAATTCACGTGAGAAAAAAACAATGAGCAGAAAGAGTTGACTTTAAATTTTTGTGAGAAAAAATACTGTAACAAAAACTTGAGTTGTAATTTGAACTAACGAAATGAACAGAATGCAAAATATGACATCACGTGACATTACAAGTGAAGTCATAGTTGTTGTCACTTGTCTCAATTTTTTTCCCTCTTCGAAAGAAATGCTAAGAGTAAGCAGTTTGGATTATAATATTAACAATGATTAAAAATGTCCAGAGATGAACTTCAGTCTTCACTTAAAAATAATTCTTTTTTGGAGTTTGAGCTTATTCTCTTTCTATAAATATTAACCTCTACACTGGTGTATTTTATTGAAAAGAGTTTGGCACTTGTGAAACTAAGATATGGAATTAGGTAGTTATCAAAGAACAATCTCTGTACTACTTTGTTCTTATGCAGGTGAGTTTTTTTAGTTCTATGTAAATCTAATCTTCTATAGGTTGTGTTTTGCACAATCACAAGTGTCACACTAGTTCACTTTCACCACTTATTGACATTATACTTGGCTTAAAAGTAAAATTGACAGAATCTAATATAGATTTAACTATTCAAAATTCTATCAGTGGGGGTATTTTTTCATGCCATATTGTAGAATTCTCATTTTTTGTAATGCTTCGCATAAAGTATTGTCACGTTGGTATCTCATTTCATTTTGTACTCTTATGTTTATAGTGGCTTATGATGCATTTGATCCATATGGAAGCATAAATATCAAATGGGATATTGTCTCTTGGACCCCTGATGGCTACGTGGTAAGTGTCCATATATGTACTAATTTAATTTTCTGCTTTTATTACTTTGTGATAAAATACTTGCCTCGTAAAAAAAAAACAAAAAAATTAAAGAGCAGCTATATTTATTACTTGGTGAAATGGTACATTGGGGAAAGAAAGAAAGCCTTGTAATAACAAGCCTATTTTCTTAACCAGTAAAACAATATATATAGACTTTACTGACTGTCATTTGATATGCTTAGGAACTGACCATCTAACTATCTAAAGAGCTTAATCTCAAAAAATAAAAGAATGTTGACTGTTATCAAATCACTTCTAAATAAGTAATAACTTGATATTTTGTTGAATTGTCTCTAAGAAATTCTATGATAATCTGATGATCAGGCGGTGGTGACGATTCAAAACTCGCAAATATACCGGCCGATCATGAGTCCTGGCTGGACCATAGGCTGGACATGGGCTAAGAAAGAAGTGATATGGTCAATGGTGGGAGCTCAAGCGACTGACCAAGGAGACTGCTCCAAATTCAAAGGCAACATTCCACATTGCTGTATGAGAAATCCCACAATAGTTGATCTTCTCCCCGGAGTCCCAAACAACCAGAGATTTTTTGATTGTTGCAAAGGCGGTGTCTTAGCGCCTTCAGAACAAGACCCTTCACCTGCAGTCTCTGCATTTCAGCTCAGTGTTGGGCTTTCAGGCACTTCAAATAAGACTGTCAAACCTCCTAAGAACTTTTACTTGCTTGGTCCTGGACCTGGCTATACATGTGGTGCTGCAACCATTGCTCCCCCCACGGTTTCCTTGTCAGCTGACGGTCGTCGAAGAACTCGAACAATGAGTAAGTTTACTTTCCTGTCTGAATTTTGAACATGATTTCCTCCAGCTATGGATTCACCTTTGGAATATAATCAATGGTTGAATATTTGCCAATATCCATTATATATTAAAAATGATAAAATATGTAGCTTCTTCTTCTTTTATATATATGATTTTGTATAACTTGACTCAGGAGAATATGAATCCTCTTTTTTATTGAAATTCTGCAGCAGAGTTCTCTTATATTTGATTCTTTGTTTTCCCTTTGCTGTGACATGGACCATAACATGCTCATATTCGCCTTTTCTGGCCACTAAGAACCCAACCTGTTGTGTCTCCTTGTCATCCTTTTACAACCCTATGATCACACCTTGTCC
Organism: Morus notabilis; assembly: GCF_000414095.1. Lineage (NCBI taxonomy): Eukaryota > Viridiplantae > Streptophyta > Magnoliopsida > Rosales > Moraceae > Morus > Morus notabilis. Next base: position 48,981 of record NW_010359172.1, on the reverse strand, counting down.
ATCTTGTGCTTGTGGATGCCGAGATTCGAACAATTGCGCCACGTAAGTAGAAGCCTCTTCAATTCTGAGTTCACTTCACATATTTGTGATAACATTGTGATGAAGAATAAGAATAGACTATGAGGAAGAGAAGTATAGAAAGTAAATTAGGACTGATTTTTCCTTGTTTTGATTTGGAAAGCTGTCTGAATTTTAGTGTTCAATTTGATGTTTTCAGTTTTCCCCTTTGAATAGAACTGCAGTGGTATTTTTCCCTCTTGATTACTTCCTCCTCATCCCTAAGTACTAAGGACACCCTGTTAAGTGGAGTGACCCAGTATTTTGTTTTTGTTATTGTATTTAAACAATGTGAGAATTGGGTTTATTTTACCCTTACAAACCCCCACAAGATGGTGCTCTCATTAGAGTCACTTAGTTTGTGTTGGGTGGCTCGAGCCACTCATTTGAGCTTGTCGAGCTCTGATACTATGTGAAATTAGACTTTTTGAGGATTTTGGCTTTCATCTTAAAAGGTGATCAAACTGTTACGTGTGGCAACCCAATATTCCTCCATAACATCGTCTCTATTTTCTCAAATTGAATATCATAGTACTACTTAGTCCTTGGTTTTGTGCAGGATAGTATCTAACCGTTAGAATTAGATTGTGATGCAGAAATGATTTGAAGATTTTAAGTATTGTGACACCAGACAACACAGAACTGAAACAGAATGCACCAATGGTGCAGTGCACACAACATATGTGCCCCGTTCGGGTTCATTGGCATGTGAAGACTAACTATAAAGAGTACTGGAGAGTCAAGATCACCGTCACCAATTTCAACTACTGGAAGAACTACACCAAGTAGACACTTGCTGTTCAGCATCCTAATCTTAACAACCTCACCAAAGTCGACAGCTTTGTGTACAAACCGCTCAATCGATACCGGCTCTCGAGTAAGTCTAGGAAAGATTTTGGTGAACAAAATAAGTATATGCACGTTTTCTTGTTGTATATAATATGGCCAATCAACTCATTTAACACATTGAGTATGAACTGTCCATGACTTGGTTTCTATTTAAATGTGCAGATGATGCTGGGATGTTTTATGGCATAAAATATTTCAATGACTTACTAATGGAAGCTGGGCCTAATGGACACGTCCAAACAGAATTGCTTCTGAAAAAGGACAAGACAACATTCACATTGGATCAAGGTTGGGCATTTCCATTGAAAATTTACTTCAATGGTGATGAATGTATGATGCCCCTTCCCGACTCATATCCGTCCCTACCAAATTCGGCCTATAGGAACTCGATTTCATCGTTTACCCTCGCAACCTTGTTACTCATGGTATTGCTAGCCTAGTTTTGAAAAATGGAACTCCAAGTAATACTGTACTAGATCAGAATTGAAGTCACTGATACTAGTGTAGATAAGAAAATATGGGAATTTCAAACATGTAAGAAATATATGTGCATGTATATATTTATGAATTTTTAAGGTCTTACTACTCTGAACCATAACACTATAGTTAAAACTTTTTTATGGTTTGTTCTCCATAAAAAAGATAGAAAATGATCCAAAAAGTTAACTCTTAGAGCAAGGTAAACATATTGACAAGGACAAGTCTAAACATAGAAACAGTACTCTTAATTAAATATGATTACTGTTTCAACAACATCCTAATACGTGAGTAGTTATGTCTCAAATATTCTACATCATATACCTAATTAGTACATGTGCATATTTGGGAATGCATCCTAACGTCCAGATACTTGGGATGGCAAAATTGTCAACTAGTCTAGAGAATGAGTTCCAATTTGACAAATACAAATGCATAAGTTGGTGATAGAAATAAACAATTTTTTTTTTTTTTTTTTTTCTTACGAGTCCTTTATTTTAAGGAGATAGTTAGGTAAGATATCTTCTATTAAAAAATTAATAAACATATTTCTTGCTGTTCAACATGTACTCAAATTGATTAGAAACTAACTTTAAAATTGTATACAAGGGCAGAGCCAGATTTTTTTTTTAGGAGGGATTGAGTTAAACTAAAATTTTGAACTAAACCACTTGTCAAAAACTTTCTAGTGGTTCTTTTTTTTTTAAATTATAAATTTATACATCCTAGCTTTTATTTATTTTTTCTTAATCTATATTTTTGTTTTTAGAAACCATAAGGTTTCATTTGGATTTGAAAAACTTATTTCAATTTCACTTTTTGTGCACTTAATTTGTGGACGAAAAAGTTGAGCAAAGAAATAAAAGTATTTCTTAAAATAGTTTCTGAAAAATATTTATAAACAGTTACAAATAAAAAATAAAACAAAATAAAATAAAAAAACATAAAATTTCAAAAAAAAAAAAAAGGATTTATGATTTATGTGTTTTAACTGTTTATTTATTTATTTTGAATATTCCAGGAATGAAGGGCACCTTTGTCTTTTTCATTTTTCTTCAATCATAAAGTGTGCAGGAAATGAAGTTGAAACAAAATTTTCAAAGTGAAAGGATAACTGTGAAGTTATTAAAAAAAGGAGTTAAATTGCAAAGAATAAAAACTAAAACTGGAAGGTACTTTTATGTAATTACCAATTTTTATCCCTTTTGTACTTTTTTTTCCTCCAATTTATATCTTCGTTTAGTTTCTTTCTCTACATAGACCACACCTATAATTGAGCTTCATTCGATTTTTAAATTTTCCCAAAATATATGAATTTTAAGTCATTCGGATTTTTCAAATAAAAAAATATTATATAATATGTATAAACAAAAGCAAAAACCAAATAATGATCGAAACTTTTAAATAATTTTACATAAAATTTTGGAGTTAGCTTATTTCAGGAGGGGCAAAATAAAAGGAAAGTCGATAAAAATAATTAAGGGAAAATTTCAATAGAGACCTTGGGGACTGAGCTGGCTCAATCCCGGCTTATGCGTATGAGAATAAAATAGATTGCCGGCAACATTAATTTGAAACTAATAATAATTAAGGATAGGATTATTTAGCCGGCCAAACTAGACTTCAAGGGAAAGGGGACAAACAAATCTTGTTAAAAGTGTAAGACAGAAACAATACATTGATAATTCTAATATTTGACCTTAATATAAGAGATGCCAAATTAGTGCAATAAGTTGTTATCTCACACATTTGCTAGATAAGAAATTGCATCATCCTTAGAGGAAACAAATTCTGGTGGTTGAAAAATCCCCATCTGATGGAGTTAGAAAAAGGAGAGTAGTTGCATTCAGAATAGTCAAACTAATGATAGTATAATAATAAAAAGATTTTTATACTAAAAATTACAAGAATAATAATAATTTTTTATCATCTTATTATTTATGCCATTAAAAAGAATATTTTAATAGAATACGGAATATATTCTAATAAAATACGAAAAATATCCTGCAAAAAAAAAATATTCTGATAGAATATGAAAAAAATTTTGCCAGAATATAAATGGCATAAATGATAAATTTTAAAATTAATGGATAAATCAAATAGTATTATCTTTTTTTTTTTGACATTCTCCTAAAAATTTCCCTTTTTATATAGTTTTTTCATCCACACGATTCATCTTAGCGAGAGAAAAAACAGACACACTTAGTTAATAGTTCGAACTTTATTCATGTAATTGTTGGCTCTGAAGCTTCTAAACCATTCTTTAGTTGAATCGGTACAAATTTATAAACTAATTCAAACGAAATCAAAAGCCTTTTCATCTGAATCATTATAGTTGGTAACATATGTTATATCAATATAATAATACCCTGTAATGAAGAAAAAATAAGCATGATTTTGATCATTCAACAGCTCTTACAAAAATGATGCTCATTTTCTCTTGGCCTCTGTTAAAGTTCATATCTTTATTGAAGTAGAGTCTCCATTTTCTTCCATAAAATGTCAGCAAAAAGAGCCATCTTTCCTCAGGAAAAAAAAAAAAAAAAAAAATGTGTCGCTTGAGATAAGTTAATTGACAAAGTCAACAGATTAAATTTTTTCCACGGCATAGTGGTATGGTATCTAGGGACAGTTAATGAGTCATTGTCACAAAGAAGAGTTGACTAATATTTGTTCCATCTCACAAATTCTCTTGTATGTTGTATCAAAATCCTAACCAAAAAAGAAAGATTATAAAGGACATTTGTATAAAACAAAGAAGGATAGAAAATTAGACATAGAATGTACAATGTAACAATATAAAAGAGTTATTTTTGTTTTTTTTGTTTTTCTTGGGTTGTGCACTTGCGGGGTCAGTCGAGCATACGCGGAATTACAATAATACCCTCAACCGCACATATTCGTTTAAACAACTAGAATGCCACAAGGGTCAAAATCCACTGTTGACTTTTGAAAGATAAATTTAACATGAATTTGAAGTTCAAAGGACTTTGTGAGAAAGTAAAAATTGTAAGATATTCTTTTTTGATGAACTCAAAATGCAAAATATAAAAGACCAACTCTAATGTAAATGTTAATGCTAATTATATATTTAGCATAAAAAAGTATGATATAATATGTTATTTTCATTTTTATTTAAATGCATAATACTATTTAAAATGCTAAATTTATTTTTTTCTTATAATTATTAAGCTTTATAAGTTGTAAAAATAAACTTTTATTTTTAAAATAATTAAAAAATGTATAAGTTAAATTGATTGTATGGAAAAAGTATACATTTTAACTAATAGTAATCAAATGCTAAATTTTCAATATGCTATACTTAGTGAGAAATTTACCACAATAAATAACATTGTACTGGAGAATATTTTTTACACTTAAATATTAAATTTATAATTGACGCGTCAATTATATCATTACTACAATCAGGTATGAAAACGAAACTTCATTAATATATAATAGCAACAGCAAGTAATTTCTGTATTTGCATGAGATGACCACTTTCTTAGCATTAATGGGATTTAAAGAAAACTCCAAATGGCAACATCCTTGACAAACCTAATCATTGGTTCCTAACTGTTGAGCTTTTGCATTTCAATACTAAAAATACTCGCGTGTTCCAAGTCCAACTTCTAACATAACATATAAAAATTGAATATAATCTGCCAAAGAAAACGACAAAGAAATATCATATTTCCCAACAAACCAGTAGGTAAGCTTGATACAATCCATATAACTTACATCATCGTTTAAACAAAAACAAATCTTTGTTTCATTGTTTGGAATTAGAAGCATATGGCTTCAAGCAAACATGCAAGTCCTGTTATTGCAGCTGCTCTGTTTGTTATCATGTTTTCTCACGCAGGTAAAGCATCTAATTGAGAAAACTCAAAGCTATACTTTTTTTTTTTTTTTCATTTTTTTAAATGAAATTTTAATTTAATTAGATTTCTCTTGTTACAATTTTTAGCTGCATATGACCCGTTGGATCCAAATGGCAACATTACAATCAAATGGGATGTTATGTCCTGGACTCCTGATGGTTATGTGGTAAGTCAAATAAATTCAAAGAGACGAGAAATCGAGTAGTTTTATTCGTAGTGATCTAAATTGAAGCCGTTTGCTCTGATACCATGATAGAAATCTATACACTAACCTAAAATATTGGCAAAACAAATTAAGTACCTTTTATAACCGTAATAACTAACTTTTTCAGGCGGTGGTGACAATGACCAACTTCCAAATGTACCGGCACATAATGAGCCCGGGCTGGACCCTGGGGTGGGTTTGGGCGAAGAAGGAAGTGATATGGTCAATGGTGGGAGCTCAAGCCACTGAACAAGGAGACTGTTCCAAGTTCAAAAGCGACATTCCACACTGTTGCAAGAAGAACCCCACAGTTGTGGACTTACTTCCCGGAGTGCCTTACAACCAACAGATTGCCAATTGTTGTAAAGGTGGTGTTGTGTCCTCTTGGGGACAAGACCCTTCGGCTGCTGTCTCCTCCTTCCAGGTCAGTGTTGGGCGCTCAGGCACTTCCAACAAGACCGTGAAGCTGCCTAAGAACTTCACTTTGACGGGTCCTGGCCCCGGCTACACTTGCAGCCAGGCAAAGATTGTTCCCTCCACTGTTTTCATCTCGGCTGATGGTCGTCGAAGAACTCAAGCTTGGAGTAAGTGTTTCTTTTGGTAGATCTTTATCATCTGTGTATATTTGAATATCATAGCTAGAGAAATGCTAGGGAACTTTCACGAGTACTATTATGTATTACAAGGTCGTTAAATCATGATTTGAGATCATACGCTTATACTTTATAACAACTTATCATGATATGGACACTAGATTACTATAGTGTAACATATGAACCTATAAACTCAAATTGCATTAAATTTTTCAAAAGGATGTGTCCTTTTATAGGATTTTAATGTGTTAGATCAATAGTTGAGAAGGAACTCTCAAAAAACAATATATGAGTTTCCAATAATCCTCTTCTTAACGTGTGATAAAATTTGTATAGTATGTCCTGTTTACTAAAACTGTGGCCAGAAACTTCTTTTTTTAGTTGTAGAATAAACTGTGGTCTCTGGTATAACTTCAGCATAACCCATTTGTCCAAAACAGAAGAAATTTTCAAACTTTATTCTTTTTGTGCACCTAATAGCATGGAACCATTTTCTTTTTCATCTTCTTAACAATGTTGCTCTTGTGTCATTTCCAGTGACTTGGAACGTGACGTGTACGTACTCGCAGTTGCTCGCTTCTCAGTACCCGAAATGCTGTGTCTCCTTGTCATCATTCTACAACTCTACCATCACTCCTTGTCCAACTTGTGCTTGTGGCTGCCAAGATAAAAACAGATGCGTCGAGTAAGCTTCTCATCTCTTATCTCTAATTACTTGATCTAATTTACACACATCATATGTTACCATTATAACTCACCTTCAATCTTTTTTAATATCAAAGAAATTGAAGTGATATTTGGATTTCAACTTCAGGTGCTTTGTTGTTTCCATGTCTCTGCTTATGCCTATTCATGTCATAAGGAAAAAGGAAAAAGGAAATAGAAAGCTTAAGCTTTGTTTTCTTCTCAAGATGTTTAGTTTTCTCAGACTGAATAATATAGTCAGAAAATTACTACGTGGGATCTTGATGGATTAGTCATATTTAGTGGAAAATCATCTTTCACTTTGCTAAGCTTGGCAAGAAAGTTCTAACCAAAGTCAAAATATTTGTTTTCTTTATGATCTGAGTTGTGTTTGTAGGATAATTAGATTGTTGGTCTTGAACAATGAGCATTGAACCATTTTAGTCACGTCTCATTCACATAATTACATGTAAAATATTTTCATTTTAAGGGTTTTTAAGAACAATGAAGAGATTATTTGCATTTAATGTAACTACTTCTGTAAAAATTTTAGTTACTATGCGATTGAGACGTGATTATCTTTGTAAAATCTCAAAAGTCATGCATCAGTTTTAGTGTTTAAGGACTAAACTTGCCATAAAAAAAAGGACTTCGGAGACACACACAAAGATATAAATTGAAAATAATAATAAATAAGAGAAAACAAAAGATAGAAGAAAAAGAACACAAAATTTAATGTGGTTCGGCAATTCACCTACGCCCACAGATCAGGAATATGATTTTTATTCCATTCACTGATGATTTTACAATGAGTTTTTTTAGTATAAATAGAAGTGATTCCCAAAATATACAGATCAATACAGGTTGTCTACAAGTTGTCTATAATTTTCTACACGCTATAAATAGAAAGAATCATAATCATAAATTACAATAATCAACCCAAATATTTTAACAATATATGCATGTTTTCATTCCATTCATTGATGATTTTACAATGAGTTTTTTTATGAGTATAAATAGGAGTGATTCCCTAAATACACATATCAATATAGGTTGTCTACGAGTTGTCTATAATTTCCTACACACTATAAATAGAAAGAATCATAATCATAAATTACAATAATCAACCCAAATATTTTAACAATATATGTATGTTTTCATTCCATTCACTGATAATTTTACAATGAGGTTTTTTATGAGTATAAATAGGAGTGATTAATTCCCTACATACACATCAATACAGGTTGTTTACGAATTGTCTATAATTTTCGACACACTATAAATAGAAAGAATCATAATCATAAATTGCAATGATCAACCCAAATATTTCAACAATATATGTATGTATGCATATATAGATTGCTTACTCAACAATATCCCTGTGACATTATGCAGAAGTGATTCAAAGCTTTCAAGTGTTGTGAAATTGCACAAACAAACTAAAGATAATGCCCCATTGCTTCAATGCACCAAACACATGTGCCCAATTCGAGTACATTGGCATGTGAAGCTTAACTACAAGGAGTATTGGCGTGCCAAGATTGCAATCACAAACTTCGATTATCACTTGAATTACACACAATGGACCCTTGTTGTTGAGCATCCAAATCTCAACAATGTCACTCAAGTTTTCAGCTTCAACTACAAGCCAATCGCCCCCTATAAATCCAAGAGTAAGTCTGATACAAACACATATAAAGGATAACTTTTGGAATGCCAAAAAAGTTAGTGAAATTAGTACAAGACACGCTAACACTCCACTTGGTAAGATGGAAAGAAAATTTTGCGAATTAATTAATATTAAATTAGCTTAAAAATGAGGATAAAATATAATTTGAATATATATATATATTCATCTTTCGATTTTTGGATGGATAAAAAATAATGGCACACATGCGTCCTTTTATCTCTTCACTTTTCTCTCCTACCATACAATTAACTTACCATTTTGTTTTCTCTTAAAAAATCCCTTCACTCTTACGCCAGATTTCACCTCTTCTTAACATAGTATAACAATAATGAAAAAAATTATCACAATAAAGGATCACATGATCAGTGTCATATAATTATCGGATAGTACTGATAAATTTTGTATAATCTCTCTTTTTCGTATACGACTGATGGAAATATGTACTATCTTACATTATTATTTTCCTTTTCTATATGTAAAACATTTCATTGCATCATCTACATTCTACAGTTTTCAAATTTTGAAAATGCTTTAAAACATTTAAATATTAAACAATCAAAATAAATTAAAATGTTCTCAAAAATATTCTTAAAATTATTAGTTTCTATTTAATTAATAAAAGTTACAGTTTAAACATTATATATCCTAAAAATCAGTCTCACCTACTAAAAAAATATTTCTTTAAAGATGAAGAAACCACTTTAATATTATTAAAAACACATAGTATTAGTGATATATTGCGCTATTATAGAGGGTGTAAAAGTGATTTTATCTCAATACAAAAACTGGAAGTTCAGTCTTTAACGGTAGTTTTACTGCTACTCTGAATTCGCAGATGATACTGGTCTGTTTTATGGGCTAAAATTCTACAATGATGTCCTAATGGAAGCCGGGCCAGATGGAAATGTTCAGTCAGAAATAATACTTAAGAAGGATGTAGATTCCTTCACATTCAAGGAAGGTTGGGCTTTCCCTCGCAAGGTCTACTTCAATGGTGATGAATGCATGATGCCCCCACCTGATTCGTACCCGTATCTCCCCAGTTCTGCCCATTCAACTCTACTCACAATCCTACCAAGCTTGGCTTTCTTTTGGGTTTTGGTTACATTGGCCTTTTTTTTTGATCATTTAATTATATGAGAATGTGTACAAAAGAAGTCCACATAGATAATTCTAGTGCGAGTAATTTTCACTATAAAGGAGGGAAAATGAATGAAAATTATTTGCACCCCTAAATTTTATAGATACCCTCAATAAATAATATTTCTACAATGAAGATATGAAAAATCTATCCTTTTATAGATAAAAAAATCTTTAATACCTACTGTAACCCTCTCATACCCAGCTTAATTTTAATCTTAACTTATCGAAAATATAATTTTTTTTCAACTATAATGTTATATTTCCTTTTTAAGATTATTGCAATTTCATAAATTACTTTTGTCCGTCCGTTTTACTTTTATCTATAAAAGTTGATTTTGAACCTTCTTTATGACAGTTTTTTTATTTTTTTATTTTTTTTTATTTTAAAGAAAACCCAAAAAGGAAAAAGAAAATCCATGCCATTCGATTAATGTCGTTTTGATTGTCATTCTAGCGTAAAACAACTACAATATATCTTCCTCTTATTTTTTTATTTATGACATCCGTTGAGGGGGAAAAAAAAAAAAACAAAGCTTCCATAATATAGAAGCAAGCAAATGTGATTCAAAAAAAAGAAAAGAGAAAAAATGTGGCAATGGACGGTAAAAGACAACCAAGAAACATAACGACCTGCACATGATAACCAATTTATATATATTTATATTTATATTTATATATTTCTATCATACTTCCTGTTATTTTTGTTTTAATCGGAACTTATATTGAAATATTCAAAGAATTTAATGGAGAAAATTTTAGGGCTTATGAAGATAAAATTAGCTTTAATCAGAAATCTGCGATATGTTTTTTTTTTTTTATTCTTTTGAAAAACATTTACCAAATATAGTTAATGTGAGTGTATGCTTTTTTATTTTTTTGAAAAAATATTATTTCTATTTATAGTCAATGTGAGAGTATGTTAATAGGTTTTAATGTAATTTTAATGTAAGGTAAATTGCAATAAACATAATTTATAAATTGATGGGGGTAATAATAATTTTGGTGGGTGTAAATATAATTACTCTATACATAAAAACATAGGTTTTTATTATGGTCCATCCCGATAGATACTTCACTCAATTGCAATATAAGTAAAAGTAAAAAATACAATATGACAGGCACTGAATGTAACAATATTATTGTTGGAGAGGCTTAACATAATCAACCTTACTTCCATGACTATTATTTTAAAATAATGTTATAGACATTGACTCTAATACCAAATGTACAGCAACTCATGGATTTTCACTCTTTTATTGATAAGTATTTAAAAGATTGTCATGTCAATTAATAATAAGAAATTATATCTACAAATAAAAAAATGACAACTCATAAATTAGTATACAAGTTGAAATTAGAATTGGTGGTGTTCCTGGCATTACTCACCATTTAAGCATACATCAACCGTTGCTGTCAATTGTGAGTCTCGTGACTCTGCATAACTGCAGATTTCATCAGTTTTTGCTACAATCAACAAGGGGAATTTGGGTTATCATCATAAAGCCTCGCTTCAGTGAAGAAAACCCCAAAATAGAATTTTGAGAAAAAAACTTTTTTAACGAAAACAAGTGTCCTGGCTAAACGTCTCTGACATACTCAGATGCTAAAAGTCCAATTTTTTGCAGACCAAAACGGTTAGGATTTTTAGCGCATTTTGGGCGAAAATCTTAATTTACTTTTACTGCGAGAGTGTCGAAGACCCATTTTTTGCGACAAGCTTTTTGGTGCGAAATAAAGCCTCGCAAGGCCAATTGCATTGTGAAGAATTTCGCAACCACAGCATCGCCGCTAAAAGTGGGTACCACTGTTTGTTTATTGATTGTTCTTAACTCTTATCCTCGACAATATTTAGCACGTCGTCTCTTTATGTTGATTTTTTGTCATCGCTAAAGGCGCTGTTTCTTTTAGTAGTTTTAAATGTAAGATCTATCATACATCAAAGTATTGTGGGTTTATACATAGATATATGAAGTAAATAAATTTTTATTAATATTTAAAATGTCTTAAAGAACATCGTTACATTTATTCCTAAGAGCATAAATGCTGACAAATACAAACATACACACATGATCATTCTATAATGCAAAGAGCAAAAAATTCATCTGAAGTGTGTATTATTACAAGCGTAGGTAACCAGAAAGTGATCAACTTATTACAACTAGTGACACTAGTTAGGAGCAGTGAATTGGTAGGAGGCATAAGAAATGGTACCATTGCTCCAGCTATGGTGGATAAGCTTCGCCTTGGCTTGGTCGCCCGCTGCGCCCATTGCCACATGCAGCGGGTAGAAATGTTCCGGCCAAGGGTGTGCCATTTTCGCGTAGGGCGCCTTCTCTAGGTACTTGTTCACATCTTCATATCTGCAATCATGGTAATTGTTCCTCAAGAGCTTAAGAAAGCATTTGTCAATTTGAACTTGTGGTACGTATGGCAGAGTATTATTATGTATTACTATTACTATTCACTTCATCTTGAGAGATCAAGACACAATATTTTACGCAATATTATGTCACATATAAATTTCAAGGGCTGGTCCTAAAGAAGTGATACGGCGTTTATCTTTTGTAATAATGATTTAAAAAGATGTAACTCTAGTTTAGGATAAATAAACCCTTCATTATACCTTACATAGAATAAATGTTGTTACACTGTTAACTTTTGCATGTTATATATAAGACCGGACTGTAATCTTTAGTTAAAAACTTCTAACTAGTTAAAAGTTGAGAGAATTACAAGCATAACCATTTTTCTTTTTATCATTCTATTATTTATATCATTAAAATATTATGATAGAACGTAAAACATATTCTGAGAGAATATGAAAAATATTATGCTGGTAAAATATGAATATTAATGATATAAATAATAAATTTAAAATTGATTGATTAAATAAAAGATAGTTTGTCTTTTTTTTATGGCAATCTTGAAAAGTTTCTATGCAAGTTGATTGAAACATCACAAAAGGAAAAAAGAAAAATGCATTTTCTTTTTGGTTGCGAAAAAATTTAATACCTTCCATCTTCAAGGGCATGCCGAAGCCAAGTATCAAAGTCCACGGCCCAAGGAAGCAATGACTCATCGGTGTAGCTCACTGCCTTCAAGTTATGAGTGGCAGTTCCGGAGCCGATGATGAGAACGCCTTCGTCCTTCAAAGGGGCCAGAGCCCGGCCCAAGTTGTAGTGGTAAGTGGCATCCATTTGGGTCTGGACCGAGAGTTGGCAAACCGGGATTTGGGCCTCTGGGTACATCAACATTAGGGGAACCCACGCCCCATGGTCCAGCCCACGTTCTTTGTCTTCGTCGACCTGGTCATGCCCAGACGCCGAAAGAAGTTCCTTCACTCTCTTTCCTAATTGTGGAGCTCCTGGTGCTGGATACTTGAGCTGACGATGTCATATTTACATTTTACCCAAAGAAAAAAGTCACATATAATATTTTCATGTTCCACAAATGAGAATGTTAACAAATTATACTACCATATGTTTATATTTTGATTCATAAGTTTTTGTGATGGATATCTATATGACTTTATATATGAAAGAATTCAATTTAATTTGTAGAAAGGCTCAAACAGATATCCACGCATTATCAAAAAAGGAGACAAAATCAAGACGCCTAATATTAGCTCAAACTTAAGAGTAAGTAGAAATTTAGGATGGACCAAACGGGTCGGTCTAAGACCTGTCACTGTTAGTTCAGTCCTAATTTTCAAGTTGGATTGGGTCGATATTTCAAGTCCTAAAATAAATTTAGGTCGAGCCGGCTTAAACATCATATTTTCAAAGTATTTTTTAAAAATACTTTATAAAATTTTTCAGGCTTAAGGTCGAGCTGGACATATTCCTTCCTTTAAGCTCAACCCGCCCCAAAATATCTCTTCGGACCAAACGGCCTTGAACTTTCACCTCTACAGGCAAGATTGCAAGGGCAGTCAACAACCTTTTAGGCTCAGCCCGTCCCAAAATATCATAAAGTATTTTAACAATAAAATGTTAACAAAACAGCTCATTCGTTAAGTTTTTAATTGAAATTAATTTTTAATTTACTATTTATATGGTATTTTAATAATTCGATGGCATAAAATTTAATTTCAATTTAAACTAATTTAAATATTAAAAAATTTTCATAAATTTTTTTATTATAAAAAAATGTAAAATTTTTAATTTACATTCAATCAATAATAGATATTTAATAAAAAAGTTTAAATTTAAATTAATTTTAAATTCAAATTAAATTTTAAATTATAAAATTGTTAAAATACTTAAAATAATAAATTAAATGTCAATTTTTATTAAAAAAACTAAGAGGGTGAGTTTTTATTGTTAATATTTCATTATTTAAATTTTTAAAAATTAGAGAATAATGTGTTATCAGAGATATAATTTAGGAGAAGTCTTTTGTAATTTATAGTAAAACAAAACCATCCAAAATTTTAAATCCCTTTCATTTCCATCAACCCCAGAAATTGACAGAAGAATCTACATGAAGGGGAAAAAAAAGACAGACATATAACTAGAAATTCTGACGTATATGTATAGCAAGAGAATTAACTCGGAGAAACCAATGAAGCAAAATAGGAATAATTACCTGGTACATGGGTTTAGGAAAGCCAGAGAAGTCGTAAATGGTGTCGTTAACTTTGGAGGGAGAGATGACGTTGACTGTTGGGACATGAGTTTCCCAGTGGCTTGAGATTATGAGGATGGATTTGGGTGTGTGCGGGAACACCTTTTGCTTCCAAGATTGCAGGAAATGCCTCGCCGGCAGGCTGTCGTCGATCGACAGCGTCGGCGCTCCGTGCGATATGAAGAACGTCTCCTTTATCATTGTCTCTCTCTCTCTCTCTAAGTTTTTGATTTTGCTTTCTCTCTCTCTCTCTCTCTCTCTCTCTCTCTCTATAAGTTTGATTTTGCTTTCTTTCTTTCTGTCTTTAGTTTTAGTTGCTGGTTTTATATGTTGAGATTTCGGCCCACCTGACGAACAACCTACGCATTGTCTTAGCAAAACAACCTAATGGTTGTGCAAAAAAAATAAAAAAATAAAAGTAATAATGATGATGACGACGATGAAACAAGGAAAAAAAAAACCTGCTTATCGCACAAGAAAGAAAAATTGATAAAACTCAAATGCGGTCAAAGAAGCTTCTTTTCTTTTATTATTATTATATCCGCAAAGTGTATATGTATGGTGTTTTGCGAAGTAGGCAAGAAAGACCTAGAATGTTTTTTTTTTTTTTTTTCTTTTTTTGCTCTTATGTTAGTTGGTCTAGAATGTAGTATGTAATTGCACTAGTACTCCTTAAATTTTGGAGTCATTTTGATTTTACTTACAAACTTTAATAGCTCTTACTTATCCCCTTAAATTTTAATATATATTCCTCTTGAGTAATAAAATGTTAACAAAAAGCTTCATCCGTTAGTTTTTTGACAGAAATTAACATTTAATTTATTATTTTAGAGATATTTTGATAATTGTATGGTTAAAACCTAACATTTTATTGTGAAAAATTACATAATTTCTTGTAACAAATTCCCATCTATGAAATTACGTACAAGACACACTAACACTCCATTTGGTAAGATGGAAAGACAAGGCTGATTTTTTTAAAAAAAAAAGAAAAGAAAAGAAAAGGCTGAAATGGATAACTATTTTACAAATTAATTAATATTAAATAACCTGGATTAGTTACAAAAGTTCATTTTGAATTATACCTCTTGTAACATTTTATCATTTGAACTTTAAAACTGCAAATTCATAATAAACTAACCACTACGAATCTCGCGCCTTTAATCCATTGGCATCCATTTACCATGTTGTAAATCTAAACCGCTAACTCTGGAGGGAGGGGTTAAAACATTGAAAATAGAGGAAAACTGAGCGAAAAGCCCAATAAGATATAATTTTATAAAATTGAATAAATAAATGAAAGTATAGGCTCGAACGAATCAGTCGGAACCAAACAACATTTTTACTGAAAGGTAAATAAACTGAAATTCCAAATTATAGGCAACCAACAAGTAATTTAAGTAATTAAATTACTTACGACCAATGCAAGGCCAAACACCACCGTAGTAGCCTATACGGGTTTCGGGTTCTGCCCCCAATGATATGATCTCCATATCTTGTCTAGGCCATCAGCGGGCTTACCAGTTCGCAAGATATCTTATCTTAAGAAATATGTATTAAAACTTTAAATCATCCATTATGAGATCAATAGCAATGATCAAGCTATTGTCTTATAATACTTTTCTTTATCAAACATGTTTTTATCTTTAAAATTATTTACATAGGCCAACACACTTTAAAACAGACTAACAAGAAAATGGGTAAGAATATCCTACCTCTTGGCAATATAGTCTATAGATAACTTCACGTTGTCCAACTGTCTATTCTGGAAGCTCCACGGCTCGCTCTTAACCTCAACAAATCCATTCGATTTGTCCCAATCTGCGTGTAGAGTATTGGTAGACTTTTCAACATAGTAGAATTGGCGAAAACGGAGGTCACCGTTTTTCTTATCTTATTATTTATGCCATTAAAAATAATATTTTAATAGAATACGGAATATATTCTAATAAAATACGAAAAATATCCTGTCAAAGAAAATATTCTGGTAAAATATGAAAAATATTCTGCCAGAATATAAATGGTATAAATGATAAATTTTAAAATTAATGCATACATAAAATAGTTTTTTTTTGACATTCTCTTAAAAATTTCCCTTTTTATATAGTTTTTTCATCCACACGATTCATCTTAGCGAGAGAAAAAATAGACACGCTTAGTTAATAGTTTGAACTTTATTCATGTAATTGTTGGCTCTGAAGCTTCTAAACCATTCTTCAGTTGAATCACTATAAATTTATAAACTAATTCAAACGAAATCAAAGGCTGTTCAGATTGCCTTTTCATCTGAATCATTATAGTTGGTAACATATGTTATATCAATATAATAATACCCTGTAATGAAGAAAAAATAAGCATGATTTTGATCATTCAACAGCTCTTACAAAAATGATGCTCATTTTCTCTTGGCCTCTGTTAAAGTTCATATCTTTATTGGAGTAGAGTCTCCATTTTCTTCCATAAAATGTCAGCAAAAAGAGCCATGTGTCCCTTGAGATAAGTTAATTGACAAATTCAACAGATTAAATTTTTTCCACGGCATAGTGGTATGGTATCTAGGGACAGTTAATGAGTCATTGTCACAAAGAGGAGTTGACTAAGATTTGTTCCATCTCACAAATTCTCTTGTATGTTGTATCAAAATCCTAACCAAAAAAGAAAGATTATAAAGGACATTTGTATTAAACAAAGAAGGATAGAAAATTAGACATAGAATGTACAATGTAACAATATAAAAGAGTTATTTTTGTTTTTTTTTAAATCTTTTTTCTTGAAACGTCGTCACAAAAAATGGTTCCAGAAAATTCTTTTCAGAATGACTATTTTTGTGACCACAGGTGTCGTCACAGAAAAGGGTTCCAGAAAATTCTATCAAACACGACTATTTTGTGCGACGACTTTTTTAATAATGTTGTCGCAAATAAGTAGGAATTTAATTTTCTCCAAAAAAAGGGCGGAAATTTTGGCGGTTTCCTTAAAATTATTTGCGAGGACATCTTAACAAAGTCATCGTAAAAAATGAGCAAAGGTAGATTTCTCAAGAATATTCTCAGAAATATTAATGAGGTGAGGAAGAACGACGTCGTTTTTCTTACAATTGCGACAACAACTTAATATTTTGGTGACGACAATATGTCGTCGCAAAAAATGGACTATATAAACACGATCGCAGACCTCCTTCCGCCATTTTTTCCGGTGAGCTCTCGATTTTCTTCCTTCCCCTCCATCCAAAACCGCCACATACCGTCCAAAACCTCCGAAAAAAGCTTAAATACTTCATTCTCTCCTCAAATCCTTTATTTGTGCCGAAAAATATTGAGAAAAAATCTGAAAAAGCAGAGTTTTTCCTCGCCGCCGCCGCTCCTTAATTCGGCCATCACCGCCCCTTATTCTGACCGCCGTCGCCCTCCCATTTTGTTGCCTTACCATTCTCCAACCCCCGGTGTTTGTGGATTTGGATTTTGTGAGTTAATATTTTGGAATTTTGTTAATTGATTTTGGTATTTTTGTTATGGTTTGTGGCTTTGTTTTAGATTTTGGATTTAGTTTGTGGTTTTGAATTTATAATTGTGAATTGTAAATTAGAATTGAAATTGAAATATGTGGTAATTAGATTGAAATTTGTATGAAATTTGTTTAATGATGATTATGTGATGATTAAAAAAATTACATAAAAATTTTAATTAGGATTATATTAATAATAAAATAATTAAATAAACTAATGATAACGAAGTGTCACGACCCCAAGGTGTAAACACCCTGAAGAATTAATTGAGATTAATAAAGGTAATTGAGATTATTAGTGTGCCTAACCTGATTTAATTAATTGAGTTTTGATTAATAAATGTTTATGACGTGTAATTTAGATAGTTCCAAGGTATTTAAACTATTCTCAGTATTTATCTTTTTCCCAGGAGTGTGTATGGGCACATTCCTGGATTGTTGTTATAAAATTTTGTAACACCTGTCCATTTCTTTTTCCTTTTCATTTCTTTTCTTTCTTTCCCTTTCCCTCCCGTGCACTCTCTCTCTCTCTCACTCTCATTCCCTTGTTCTCTCACACACACACTCTCTCTCTCCCTTATTTGTGTCTCAAATCGAACTGGATTCGAACCAATGAAAGATTTAAAGAAGTTTTCAACTTTAAGAGAAGGATTTGAGGTAAGATTACTAAAAGAACCTCTCTTGAATCTCAAGTTTTGAATTTTAAAACTTATTTTTGGTTCGAAACGAATCTTTACGGATTTTGAGTAAAAACTAGGGTAGAAATTGGAGATCTTGGGTTCTTTAGACTTGTTTTAGGACCTAGAACCCGGATCTAGTGATTTTCCTTTGAAATATTTCGATTTGGGACTGAGATTGCAGGTTTTCAGACTGGTTTCCGCGAGCTTCTCTCGCGTAGCTGATTCCACCGGTCGACCTGTCCGGTCGACTTGATCACATGGCAACCGGTCGACCGGTGCGGTCGACTGGATTGCATTGGCCTGACCGGTTGACCTGTCCGGTCGACCGGAGTGCACACTACCGTTCGACCGGTAGTGTTGCACTGTTCTGTCATCGGTCGACCGGTTGACACGAGGTCTGGCCCTGTTTGGCCTGAAATTACTATTTTGACCCCTGTTTTCGGAGAGA
This sequence comes from Morus notabilis, assembly GCF_000414095.1. Taxonomy (NCBI): domain Eukaryota; kingdom Viridiplantae; phylum Streptophyta; class Magnoliopsida; order Rosales; family Moraceae; genus Morus; species Morus notabilis. Next base: position 30,141 of record NW_010359172.1, on the reverse strand, counting down.
ACCCAAATTAGCTCATTTGGAGACTTGAGATGAATGGATTAGCATCTTTAATCCTTGTTTTGAGATTGAAAACCCTTGGAATGATAATTTAAAACATGATAATGGATTAGGGCACACTAATAGGAAATCTTGGTTGGAAATTGAGATTGGATTGCTTTAGGAATGAGAATTAATCCTAAAGTGTTGTCTTGCATCAGTGATCGTTGAGGATTCAGACTGAAGGGGCTTGAGGAAGCAGAAGCCAGAAAAGGCAACGCTAGTCCCAGGTTTGATAGTGCGAGGTAGGATTTCTATCTATTTTCCTTATGAGCCTAATTTTCAAAAAGAATTTTGGCCTTGGAAATGTTTTAAAGAAAATGGGTTGGTTTGCGAAAGAAAAAAAAACTCTTTGAAAACCATGGCTTGTTTAGTTTATGGAATCCATGGCTTGTCCTGTCCATGGAATTCATAGCTTGTCCAGTCATGGAACCTCATGGCTTTCCCCGTCATGGGGCCCACCCCTTGAGTAGTTCGTGGGGTCATAATAACGATTTCAGAAAGTTAATGAATGATTTCTTAAACTAAGAGATCTTGTGAACTGGTAAGAGAGTCTATTGCTGTAAGCCTAGATAGGATGCGGATAGTGCATCCTCGGGGGCAGAACCCGAAACTCGGTCTGGGTAGGCAAGGCACTTGGTTAGGTAAGTAATTTGTACTAATTACTTGCTGAAGCCGGTAATACGGTTATTTTCAGTTATATTTCCTTTGAGAAAAAGGATGTGAGGTTCTGGCTATCTGTTGGAACTGAATATCTATTTATTCATTTACCCATTTATTTATTTACTCGCACATTTATATATTCATTTACTTTTAAGTCATTTCAAATTATATCCTATTGGGCCTTTCGCTCATGTTTTATGCACAGTAGTTGGATATTTACTACGGAGCAGCTGAGTTGTGCTGCTGTTGGAATCAAGTGAGGATTGTGGTCATCCTCTGGAATAAAATGTAAGGAATTGAGAATTCTGTAAACTCTTGAAATATTTGGATTAACTAGATTGTGGTTGATGTCTGTTGTAATGATTATTTACATGTGCATGTATGTACGATACTGTATGTCCTGTGGGTGGAGCCCTGTGTGTCGTCAGAGGCTCGGGGTTCTGTAATTTATTTATATTTTAATGCAGTTAAGTGGGGCTCGTCTGCGAATCTGCTTTATTAACCCCTAATCGAGCTCCACGTCACCCACCCCGTTTGGGGGGTGTGACACATGTTGGAAAATAATGGCATCGAGTGCGCAGCGGAATGTAAAAATTTTAATCAACGTCAAAGCCAACCAAGAACATGTTCATGATGCTATATAACATAAATACTAAAGATCTAAATCATACCTTTTGAGATTTAGGAAACTGCACGTCTGACAGATCAAAGCGTTCCAAACAGCAACCGGAAGAGCCTCAACCAACTGGTCTTCTTTGCTATTCTTGTTTCCACGATCGGAGTACGGGTGGGCACACATTGTTCAATCCCCTCTTGGTATTCTTGATCTCCTTCCAATCACAAGAGAGCCAAAGAAAAAATTGTTCTTGAGAATTAAACAATTTTTCCTCTTGGTAATCTTTTATCAATAGCCTCCAAAAAATCTCTCAAGTGATCTTCTAAGTAATGTGACTTAATAGGCTATTTATAGTGTTTAGGAAGTCATACTTCCGTAATAATTAGGTTTCCCAAAGTCTTAATCGCAACCAGAGTCGATTTTGCAATGTCAGCATGCATTTTACATTACAACCGGTCGACCGGTGACGGAGACGTTATAACTCACCGGTCAAACTGTCTTAACTAACCGGTCTACCGGACCGATCGACCTGTCTGCACTGACGAAAATTATTTTCCTAATTTTGCAACACGGAAAACTTGCATAGAGCCTCAGTTTTGATTCAAGCAACCCAATAGAGAAATTACCTTATCAAAACAGTCATATAATAGTCTTCTCATATTAAACAACTCTTAAAACAATAATTCAACCAATTTATCTAGAATTAATTTATAAATTAATTCACCCGATAAATCACCCATGAATTAACTTTGAACCTCTTTTATGGAAATAACACAAGTTACCAATGTGTAGGAAATACGCCGTATCGTTACAGGAAATTATGTGAGCTAGCAAAAGGGCCCGATGGACATATATAAATCAAGCTCCTATAATCACAACGCTACTTGTAAACCAACAAGTCCGTCTCATGATTATAAAACTCTAGCGCTATTCCACTAAAAGCTTAGAGCTGCACTCTCGATTTATATAGCGTATTTACAAAGCTCTGATTAGCTCTAGTCCATGACTCAATATATTAGTGCATCATCCCCATAGGATATCTATAATTGACTTGAGGTCAAGTTCCGTTTTACCTTCCCGATTACATTTATCTTATGTTCCATTATCATACCATCGGAAAAATACTATTCGTACCATTACAAACAGCAAACCATTGGATCACACATAGTAGTCGAATAGCCGAGCGCTCATTTTTTCCAATCCACTGATAATGCATAAGAGGATATCATTGACTCTTTATAGGAGCTATGGATTCCACTATCTATGAATAACGAATCTACGCATACACGAGTCATACCCCCAATGTACCGGCAAGCGTACCTTTACATAATGTCAGGATGTCTCCCTTTAGTACATTAAAGGATACAAGTCAAGCATACGGGTTCATCATTGATTACGCCCAAACGTGTTGAAAATAAAACGGTCGCGGTAGCACAGTTAGGGCGGTCGTATCCACAAGGAGGAGACAAATTGAACAAGAAAAGATTAACAAATAAAAAAGCTTTAAGAGATAAATAATAAAGTAAAAATAAAAGAGAATGGAATTTTTGTTGAGAAGTTAAAGTTTAAGAAAAATATATGAGAAAATTATATTTAAAACCGGTAAGGCGTCGAGATTTCCCTATATGCTTCGTTCACCCGAATGGATTTTGATCTTCAAGATTACTCAATTGAAAGTTTCACATCGCAAACTAACAATCGGAAAATATATATTTGAAGAACATGTGAATTAAAATGTATTTGAGTGAGTAAAATTCTTACGTTTAGTATTAGGAAAAATCATCTTAAGAGAAATCTAAGAGCGACAATATACCATTAACAATAATGTAGTAAAAGACTACTCATAAAAAAATATCTATCAATATATAGTATCGCGCAACAATCACATAAAAAGAGCTTGACTAGATTTATATAAAAGTTGACAATAAAATATATCAATATGAGAAATTAGAAGAAGATAGAAGAAAATTAATCACTCAAATATATAAACATTGAAGAACAAATGGAGAATCAAAATCCACTCAAGATCATCCGAGTCGGCTTCCAGGTATTTTTCCGAATTGAGTTCTTGATATAAATTAATGCGATTAATTTATTCGTGCATAAATTAATATAATTTATAGAGTATCTCAAAAGTTTTTTCTGAAATTTTTGTTATACACGATCCGCCTCTCCGCCACGCTTCCGCACCCGAATTCGATTTGGGAACCAACAGTATTTACCCTATAAATCCATTTTTTACCAGCAAAACACAACTTGAGTTTTTTAGTGAAAATTTATGGTGTAAATCATGAATTTACCGTGTAAATTATGAATTTACATTGCAAAAAATAATTCGTGAATTTTTAATAAACCATGTATTTATCCTGTAAATCCGTTATTTACCATCATAACATAATTTGAGTTCTTTGGTAAATCATAGATTTACAGAGAAAAAACAATTGTAGTTCTTTGGTAAATCATGTATTTATACTGCAAATCTTTTACTTTACCAAAAGCACCAATCTTAGGTTGATGACTTATTCTGATTTTGTTACGGGACTATTAAATAAATCAAAGATTTTTTCTTTCCGTGTGATTTTTTCTTTTCGTAGCTTCTGGAATATGTCTTAGTATTATGCTATATTATTTACAACTTTGACCAATTTTAGGCCAAAACTTTTTCCCCATTTTTTCGTCCTTTTTTTGAGTCTTTCCCTTGCCTGTGCCTTTTCCTATTTCTTATGTTGTTAGTACCAAAATTATCTTTAAAGCTGCATCGATTTTATTACTTAATTAATAAATATTGATTTCTCAATTTTTCTCAAACCACTCATAGGATATTTACTGTTCATAATAACTTTTGTACTTATTATTTATTAATGTTGTTCGTTGCATAAATCTATAATACATGTTTTCCTGCACCTATTCTCCTCCCCATTCTATTTCATCCTTTATCACTGTCCATTTTTGCTTATTACTTCTCATTTACTGCTTCCCTTTTATACTTTTGTGCCTTGACTCTTTCTGTTTGCTGTTTTTTTACCCATGAGCATTCACTCTTTCACTCCACAGTCCACCATTTACACTGTTTAGATCCTGTTCATTTCGCTGGTTTGAGTTTAGAATTCGAGTTTTGTTACAGTAAAAAGCTCTCACAAGTAATCACATCTAACTTTTTTACTACAGTAAAAAACTCTCACATAAAATCACATCTCAACTCGAATTAAAAACTCGAATCAGCGAACTAAACGGGTCCTTAATCTTACTTTCTATCCTTAACTAGCTGTGTTCGTTCTTGGTTGGCTGATATCTTACATTTAGCACACTTTTCAGAGTGATCCAGGTACTATTAATAACTTCTGCTCCCTTTTTTCTCATGTTATTAATGCTTGCTCGCATGTTATTAATACTCACCGTTGTCTTTTTTCATTGCTTTTATCATTATTCAATGGAATTAAAATCTTTATTGTATTTTATCTTCCTGCCATCTTCTTAATATATGTCGTTGTGTTTCTTCATTGCTTTTGTGGACCTGTGGCTTTACTGCCATCTTTTTTGTGGTTTTAATTTGCTTTGTAGCAGTATATGTACTTTTCTGTTTTTACTTAACATATTTTATACTTAATTGGCTTCAGTGTAGAGGAATAATTTTTATAATTGGTTTTTGGCTGTTCAATACTATGAAATCTATTGAGAAACTGTTATGAATGTGTTTTTACTTATTTATCTAGATTATGAATTTGACTCTATTTTTTCGTTTGCAATTGTTTAGATATTTTTTTTATTTTTTCTTCCTTTTACTCACTCTAACATTTTGATTTTTTCGTTGCTTGGACTCATATTTGTATACTTAATGCTCACTGTTTTAGGCTATATCTTTTTGGCCTGTCTTTGGCTGCCCTATTTTGTGTTTAAGACATTATTCAGAACGTTACAGGTACTGTTATTGTGACGACCCTCCTTTGAGACCGCCACTGTAACTAATTTTTTAACTTGTACTTACTGAAATTTCTTAAAATTTACGGAACATTTTTTTTTAAAGGGTCTTATAATAAACATAAGATACGAAATTACTTTCTTAATTAAAATATTCAAATCTTAACATATCTGTTTCAGAATTATAATTAACAAAACTATTTATAACATAAAACTGATTGCAGAAATATTTGCGAGCGGTATCCATATCCCGAGCCCCACATCGTTCGTCCACTCGCCGGCAGTCCATCAGGCATTATATGCCGGTTGCTTACCTACAGTATAAATATTCTATAATGAGCTTTCGCTCAACAAGTAGGAACTACTTCTCGCAAAATAATTGTAAGTTCACATGAATAAATATGCATGAGCCAATTATGCTTAATTATGATGTCTTATCAGAATCTTATTATCTTATCTTATCTTATCTTATCTTTTGAGCCCGAGTGCTCGTACCACTTGCGCGCAATCATCGGGACGTGAGGGTTTGCAAGGTCCCCCATGACACCGTGATTATAACTTGAATGTCTCCCTTGAGTCGGAGGACATTATTATTATTTTTTTCTTTTCTCCCTTGCGGAGCTTGAGTTACCTCCCTTGTGGAGGCTGGTACGGCACTCAACTGAGATTACTCTTATAAGTTCATCTTGACTTATTAAAGTGTATGCAATATGACCTAGCATAGCATACTATATCATGTACTCGAACACATATAATTTAGGTGTACTGCTAGTATAACATAGCATAGCATTCATAACATTAAATGTACTCAAACATATATAGTTCATGTGTACTGTTTACTTTAAAATCTATTTATACTGTAGGCGAGATTCCTACTTACTTGATTTTCAAAGCTGGAATCCCTTTTTCGCCTATCAGCCTAGTCTCTTGCTTTCTTCTGAAACTGAACACCCATTAAGAGTGTGAGATTAATGTGAGATAGCTATTCTATTTTAGCAACTTATGAAGGAAAATCTAACCATTTCCATAAGGCATATATTCCTTTCCTTTACTAAAGGATAATAAAGATTAATTTATTAAATCTTCAAAATCTTATTTTCCTAAATTTCCCTTGGTATGATATTAAGGCCCAATTCGGCCTAGGACTTATACATGGCATTCTAACTTTTACGCCGCTGAAATTTATACTCCAACGGAGTCTCTTAAACTAATGTGGGCGTTGGACCCACATTAAATATTTGAAATTCTACGGACCTATCGTATTGGGCTCGTAGGTGCCCGTCGGGATAATTTGCTCGGTAAACCTCTATGTTCTTTAAAGAAATCATTTTTCCTTGAAAACTTCCTTTATGAATACTTTCATTAAAATGAGGTTTAATGTCATTGTATTTTACTAAAATTCTATCTCGGGTTCTTTTATGACTTTTTGTTGAAACCGACACTGTTTTAGTTTTGTCTCGTTAAAAACTGTGCAGTTTCTAAAATCTACGTTTTACTGTATATTAGAGTCGGATTTCAAAATTTTGTTTTTCGCGATAATTTCTCGTCTCGTCGAGATCTAAAATTGTCGTTTTTGGTGAAAGTTGAAATTCAGCCTCTAAAGGCCTCGTTTGGCTGAAAACCGTAGCTGCTGTTTTTTTTTTTGAAACTGTTTCAGTCAAAAACTGTGCCGTTTCGGAAATCTGTGTTTTAGTACCTCTTAGGGTTGGATTTTGAAAATATTTTCTTCGTGAAATTTCTTCCTCCCGTCGAAATCTAAAATTGTCACTTTTGTGAAAAATTGAGATTCAGCCTTTAAGGGTCCCGTTTAGCTGAATCAGTGGCTGCCAGTTTTTTTTTGAAACTGTGTTGGACAGATTGTCTGTTTTTGTAAAATGGCTTCAAACTTGGTTTTAGAGTTAAAATTAGGTTTAGTCATAGTAACCGAAAATGTTCAAAACATCTAGGGCTATACGTTCAAGCTTTGAAACATCGAAAAATCTCACTCTAGTGTCCTCATTTTCACGTTCAAAGTCACCGGAAAATTTTTTCCTCTAATCCGAAAATAAGCAACTTAGATCAAGCATAAACATACCACATCAAACTAACCTCAAAGCTCACAAAATCAACATAAAACCCACACACCCTTATTACAACTCATCTCCTCAAGAACCACAAATTTACATCCACAAATCTAAGCTTAAAGTTGGCTAGAAATTAATGGAGAAGAGTTTGAGAACTTACCCTTGAAGAACTCTCTCTCTCCCTTGAAAACCTTTGAACTCCTCTAAGATTTGTTATTGGCTTGGAACTAGAAAATATAAGGAAATTTAAGAGAAATATTTCTACATTTCAAACTTTACTAAAACATGAAAAAAAAAAGAAAGGATTTAGAGTTATACCCTTAGAAAAATGCTTGTCTAGACTCCTCCTAGACCCTTTAATCTCATTCTTCTTCTTCTATGGTTTGTTAGTGGCTCAAGATTGGGAGAGTAGGAGAAAATATTTGAGAGAGAGTGGAGGAGTGTGGTATGGCCGGATTTTGAGGAGAGAAAAGCTAGGGGAAAAAAATGAGGCTTATCCTATGGTGGTTCCTTTTATAGGCACTTGGAAATTATTTTTTTAACACCACATCAACTCTCTCAATCAACCAAATTTTGGTTCAATTTCCCCCAATCTTGGCCGGTTATGGAAGGAGAAAAGGAGAAGCCAAAATTGCCATTAATTCCCCTTCAACCACTACCATCCCATCACCTTAACTTGTAGCCTTCTAACACACTCAACATATAACCAAAATTTTTGGATATAACTTCCTAAGGATGGCCGGCCAAGTGAAGAGAAAAAGGAGAAAAAAAAAACTAATCATTAGTCCTATTCACCTCTCTCATCACATCTCATCAAATCACACACACTAACCTACCCCTTGTACTTTTGTCCATTCCCTTAAGTTACTCATTAAAACTGTCCAAAATCATACTGACAGTTATTTTCTCCTGTATACGGGTACTGGATGCTAGTTTGTACTGTGCTGGGAGATTCTTAAAATTAAGATTCTCTAACTGTATTTGTACTGGAAATTCTTCCGTTTTAAAGTATGGTGAGAATTTATCGATCGAATTTACTTGATCGGAAAAATGTGAACCTAACGTGAAATCTGCTACAGAATTTAGGAATGCAGATGTTAATTCCATAAATCCTTCAATCACAAAATGTACATAGTATAATGATTTTCCAGGAAAATCCTTGACTTAAATACATGAATTACATTATTGAAATTCTGAGATTTTCTTGGTCACTACCGTTATTAACGTTTATTCATATATTTTTATTATATATTATTGATATCACATGTATTGATTTTCTTTGCTGCTCTTACTTTATGCTGTTTATAAATAGTGCTTAAAAAAACATGCATTTGTTGTTATGGTTACTCTTTTTTCTGTTCTATTGTTGTATACCTATGATATATTGATTTCTTATTAATTTTTTTTATAGTCACACAGATACATATATGCCTATTTTTTTAACAGATTTTATCTTTATTTGTTTTGGACCCGTGGCAATGATGATTATAGTTGATTTTGGCCTTTTCAGTCCCATTTAATCTGTCCAAAAATTACCGTGAATAAGTCTTCCCCATTTAGACCTTCTTTGTGTCTATTCTTTTTTATTCAAAAAACAGTTTAAATCTCTTTTCCTCCTTTCTTCAATATTTATCAATGATAATGACAGCTGATTTTGAACTCTTGGGTTCGACCTAATATCTCCCAAAATTACTGTGACTAAACTCCCCCTATTTGGATTTTGATTTTTTTTTATACTTTTGACTAAGATAATTTAAACTCCTACCTTTTCTTCATTAGGTCTTCCTTATTCGAATTCAATTGAGATTTGATTGAATCCTGTTAATTCAATTTCCTCATTCTGTTTTTCTTATAATTTTATAAATTTTGATCTTCAATACACCAATACCATTACTGCCACTATTTTCGTTTCTGTTATTTTTTACAATATTCACTCCTTACTTTTAGACTTTTATTGTTTATATTTAACTATTTTATTCAAAAACCATTCCTACAAATAATATATGCGCTTTTTCTATTTCTCTTTCCTGTATTAAGTCTTTTATTTATATCACTTTGTTTTTTTTTTAATTTATCTCCATCTTTTTCATGTCCCATCTTTTTCCCTGTTTCTTTTTATTTTACTTTCCAAATTTTTTGGCCTCTCCCTTTTGTCTGTCCTTTTCCTACCATTTTTTTTGTGTCCTATACCTTCAATTTCCCCATTGTCGTTGGCTTTAGCTTTCCTGCTTGCTTTAATTCAAATAAAATATGAGTGGTTATTAATTATTTAATGATTTCGTTCTAGCCATTTCCTCCATTGTACTTGGCTGAAACATAGAACCAGCCTGCAATCAACTTCTATCCGGCCTCATTGTCTTTCTGATGTTCATGTTTTCGTCTTCTTTTTTCTTAATTCACATGGTAGTTTTTGGACAGAGTAATAATCTGTTTCAGCCTTTTGTTTCGTATGACAAAAAAGTCATAATCTGTATGACAAAAATAAAATCTGATTAATTTTTGTGCCTTCATGCAGTTGCCATTAATTGGTTGCCATAAAATGGTGATATCTTTTTCACCTTTCTACAGTTGCCATTAATTGGTAGCCATAAAATGGTCATAGAAATATAAATCAGCTAATTTGCCATACATTGTTGATAATAACTAATATCAGAGCCACAATTAGTCCATAAAAGCATTACAAAACTCATAATTTATCTACTCTTTCATATTCAATATTTCTTATTAGTTATTTGTTTGCTTACCTTTTCAATATTCTCGCATCTTCTTTGTATTTATGAAATTTTTCCACGATTTTCTGTTATTAACAATTTCTAATATTTTTACTCTTACTATTTGAATTAAAATTTGTTTTTCTAGGATATTATTACAATATAATAATAAAAAAACTCCATTTGAACTATTTATCCATAATCACTTTACTCTTTTGACAATAATATTGTACCCTTTTTCTTTATTTTCCTCTTCTTTTTTTTGTTTGTACCTAATGAACCTGTTGGTTTTTTAGACTCTCCTGATGTGTTTGGACGATTTTGTTTTTATTGCTGTTTACTCTTATTTTTCTATCCTTATCTAACTATGTTTCTTCCTGATTGGTTAATATTTTACAGTTATTACAATTTTCACAGTGATCTAGGTATTCTTAATAACTTCTACTCTCTTTTTTTCATATTATTAATGTTTGTTCCCATGTTATTAATATTTAGTGTTGTTTTTTTCCATTGCTTTTATTATTATTCAATGAAATTGAAATCTTTATTTCTGTTTATCTTCCTACTATGTTTTTAATATATACCATCGTCTTTTTTCATTATTTTTATCAACTTATGGCTTTACTATTTTATCATTATTCAATGGCATTCAAATATTTATTTGTATTTTATTCAGTTTTTGGCATTATGTTTAAGTATGTTTTTAATTTAGATGTTTTCGTTTTACTTTCTTTCCCATCTTTCTTATTTTTTTTGCCTATATATTTGTAGTTGTCTCCATGTTTTTGAAAAACCTTGCTTCGCAGACAAGAGTGTGGACAGTATATTTAATAACCTCTACTAATGCAGTTCTTGCTGCTCAACTATATAGATGGGGATTTTCTTCGCCCATGTGTAACAGCAAATGGTGAACAACGAGCACTAAGCTCTTTTGCCTATGCACTTACGAGGACTCCTTCACTTAATGACATTTCCTTCCGGATCCAGTTTTTTATATTCTGATCGGGTAATTTGCATATTCCGATGATTACAGGTTTCGGAACAAGTCTTCAAACCAGATGCCTTCTGCAGCCTGATGTTCTACCAAAGTATCAGGCGACACATACGCTCAACGGCTTTCTGGAAGTGATGGGAATGGCGCATGCTCAAATGAGGGATTTCCTACAGTAGATGAAAGGTACTTAACTAAAAGGAGGACCATCTCAACTAAGAGGACAAACTAAGATTTTTCAATTATACAAGAGGACCACAAAAGAATGCAATCGTTCCCAAAATATTTGAAGACACAGAGCCTCTAGCACTACCAACACCAACATCAACAGCTGTAGCACCAAGCACAAGGTAAAATATTTCTATTGAATTCTACCCATTACAAATAAATAAATGATATCTAATATATAAACTGCATTTTACCATTTTAGCCCTCAAACAAAGACAATAGCAAAAACTCTAACACTAGTCGATCCACAAACTCCAGATCCAAAAAAATCAACCATTCGGTAAGCCATATAAACTAATTTCCATTATTCATGAATCATACACAATATCTTTTATTTTATATATATATATATATATCTAAACAAACTCTCACCATTACAGTTCTCGATCAAAAGAAATAGAACAATCTACAAAACGTCCGAGAACCAAACAAACTCTCACCATTACAGTTCTCGATCAAAAGAAATAGAACAATCTACAAAACGTCCAAGAACCAAGTAATATCACTTCCTCTAAATCAAATATTCTCAATTTCATCAATTATCAGTACTAACCGTTCAAAAATATATATCTTGCAGGTAAAAAAAAAAAGAAGGCAACACAAAGACTGAAGAAAAATCTCAATCACAATGTAAATATATATTTAGTAGAACATTATATAGGTCATCCATGTACAAATACGTGTATATAAACTATTTATGCATTGTAAAAATTATCAAGTTCTCATGTAATATAAAACCCTCCCTCCCCCCCCCCGAAAAAAAAAAAAAAAAAAAAAAAAAAAAAAACCGTCCCTTTAATCTTACACTCATTTTCAACACTTTTATCTTTAACATTTATCACATTCAAAATAACACCACGTACTATAAAATTATTACCCGTGCAACGCACGGGTATTTCACTAGTATTTTCTAAATAAATAAAACACTATAAACATATTTACAAAAATAGAAAATAATAAATTTACAGCATTGACTACTATTACATAGAGAACAAATTAATCAGATACTTTTATAGGACAAACAGTTTAAATGTGTATATATTTTCTAAATAAATAAAACAATATAAACATATTTACAAAAATAGAAAATAATAAATTTACAGCATTGACTACTATTACGAACAAATTAATCAAATATTAATATCAAATAAGCCAAATTCATGGATAAATAATAGATAAATAAGAAACTCCTTATTGATGATTGATTATCTTCAGTCTCTTTTTTTATAGGTGAGGAAAGAAATTAAAGTCTGCGATATCAAATGCTAACCATATAGGGTTTGGAAAAAGGAGGCTAAGAAAAAGTTAATAACCATATAGGGTTTGGAAAAAGAAGGTTAAGAAAATATTAACATAATAATAAATGAATGGGTAAGTCATGAGGAGAGTGATAACATATGATAAAATTTATTATGTATAAGTATGGTAAAGCTTTGGTATTTTATAATTGTGGCTTAGATATGCAATAGTAATTTCAATAATACGTAATGAGCAAGTCGATTATAATCAAGTGCAAAAGAAAAAGAGAATGAAAAGGTTGAAGAAGCCTATACTCAGGAAAGAGAATGTAAAAGGTGCAAAAAGTTTATGCTCAGGAAGAGTAAACAGAGAAGGTAACCGGAGTGAAATGTAAAGTTGTCCAAAAAATTAGTTGATCAAGGAAAAAGAGAAGGATTAAAAATAATAAATAAAATTTATAATTGTTCAAAGACTGTTAAATGGCTTAAAAGGATCCAAGTGATGGAGAAAAGGTGAATATTAATAGTGAAGAAGAAGATGTAATGCCAAAAAGGAGCAACTATTAGAAAAGATGGAATGAATGAATGAAAAAGAACTGAAAGGTTTTAAGTACAAGGGAAAAAAATAAATAAGATGGAGAAAACAACTTAGGATTTTAGTTATTAAAATACAAATAAAACACAAACAAAAAAGATATGGGCCACTAACATTGATAGAAATGAAAAAGAATTTTTCCCATGACTTAATATCGACACTATTTATTAATAGGGCTAGAAAGGAAATGCTTTAACATTAACTATAGCAAGGAAATAGGGGCAGTAGCAGGAACAAAAATTAAAGAATTGTGGGTAACAATTATTAATAATACCTCAAATGCTATAAATGTTGCTTGAGGAAGCAAGTACTACCGAAGTATGAACAACAGTAAACGATGCAGGAAACCTTAGAAAATGTAAATAATCAAGTAAATCAACAAATAAATAAATAAAAAGGATAAAAAATGATACATATAGATATAACAATATTTTTATATAATAATCGTGGCTTAGATATATGATATTCTCAGCAATGTGTGATAGAAATTTGTGGCTGCCTACTAAGGGCAACTGCACAAAGGAAAGCACATTATATCTATCACACATTATAGATTATGTGACACAGAGATTAAGTGGAGCAATATATAAATTTGCCCAAAAACTACGAGGTGAATTAAAAAGAAAAGGAGAAGGAAACGCAATATTAAAGAAACAATAAAGCCATGATGAAAACATAAAACAAATGAATAATAGAAATAGGTTAAAGAACGATAGCATGCACTATAAGGACAATGGTTGGCAGAAAAGGGTGAAGAAAGCGAACATGAAGAAAAAATGGAAGAGGCAAAAGAGTTTAGTGCTCTGCCGAAAAATAGTAACAAAGAGAATGAGAAGATTTAAAAGCAAAGGAAATGTAATGTCCGAATCACGGAGAAATGACCAACAACCTTCAAGAAAAGGGCAAAAGGAAGAACAAAACCGCACGGGAAAAACTGTAAAATCAAGACATGATTCTCGAAACAAAGTGAACACTTAGGGGGACAAAAAGACCAAACACAGAAACAACAATATTAAGAGAACAATAAAGTAAAAGAAATGGACAATAAAAACAAAATGAGGAAGAACAGATCGGACAATCAAAAGGTCAAGAATATTATGAAAGAAGTAAAACTAAAAAGCAGGATTTCCAAATAAGAAAAATGTATTCACAGCAATTTTTGGACAAATTATATAAAACTTAACATATCAAAATCAATCATGACCATCATTGCCACGTAGAAAAATTTAGCAAAACTAAGATAGGCAGAAATATGTATATATATATGTGTGTTTGTGCGTGCATGTCTAAGAAACACATAAATAAGAGGTCAACACATGATCATTATTGACTCAACAAATAGAATGAGAAATAAAGACAGATAACAAAACATAAAGAACAAACATTAATACCGTTACAACAAAGCAATACATGCTGAGCAGTAAAAATTAAAAAGCTATGAATAGGGAATATTAACAGGATCGCTATAAATATTGCCTTATGTCTGCAATATCGACCAACCAAATGTGAGCAGAACCAGTGGAAGACAGAAAGATAAATTGATGAAGTAGTAAATGATGGAGAATGAAATAGAATAGTAAATGACTGACGATGAGATGAAAGGGCTAAAACGTGGAATGCAAGAGAAAGGAAGAGAGATATGCATGATAAATTCATGTGCAGCAATATAGTTAAATAAAGAAGCAGTGAACAGAAACATTGTTCATAAGAAAGGTACACGTAAGAGCATAAAGTCAGTTTAGAAAAGGTAAAGAATTAAATTTCCTAATTAGATAATAAAAGCAATGTGTTACTTAGAATAAGGAAAAGAAGAAAAAAATTATGAGACAAATATAACAATCTCCCCACAGAAACGAAAACAGAGGAAAATAGATGCACTTGTGGTAGTTATTGTATGAATCAAGTGTGATTTAATTTGTTAAAGTTATAGATATTCATCATCGCCGCATGGAAAAATTGATTGAAAATAAGATATGTTAACTAAATGCATGTGTATATAGATGCATATCAAAAAAGAATGGGAAGAGACTTAATAATTAAAAAGTATTTACTTATAAAATAAAAAATGAGGTGAATATGGTTTGCCAATAGTTAGTAAAAATTGGAAAAAGTATTTTCTGAGCATGTTCTATTGCTAATAGTCATCAATAGAGGCAATATATATATATATGGAAAAAAGTAAAACAGCATAAAGAGTAAAAATTGATTTTGTCACATTCTGTGTACATGAAAATTGTTTAGAGTCTATATCTAAAAGTTCTAAATATTACCTGAAATGCTACAAATGCTACAGCAAACACCAAATATTAGCCAATGAAAGGTAGGGAACAACCAAGAATATGACAATGAAAAGACCCAACAGTGTGTGATAGAAAATCTTAAAAAATATAACTAAGTGAATAAGTAATAAGAGAAAGGGATAGATGAAGACTGAGAATGAGCAAATAAATTGTAAGTAAAAGACAAAACAGAGAGAGTAAGGTAGAGAATAAGAAAGAAATGAAGGAAAGTGCATATACAACATGGGAGGAGGAGAAAAATTGAAGCTATATCTAGTAAAACATCAACATGGGAATATTTTTACTTAGTAATTGTTGTTTAGGTAATCAATCCTTTCAGTGATGTGCGGTAAAAACGTAAAGGCGTGCATTTCAAGCATTTATGTTGCCACGTGCTAAGGG
Organism: Morus notabilis; assembly: GCF_000414095.1. Taxonomy (NCBI): domain Eukaryota; kingdom Viridiplantae; phylum Streptophyta; class Magnoliopsida; order Rosales; family Moraceae; genus Morus; species Morus notabilis. The sequence continues at coordinate 14,401 of NW_010359172.1, read as the reverse complement.
AAATCGCAGAGAAAAGGAAATAGTAGTAAGAAACTGAATTTATCATATAGATTATAACTTGTATATCATAGAAACTGAATGAGCAAAGCAAAATATAGATTTATGCATGATCCACCGGGTGCATCAAAATAGAAAGGTAAACAGAATAAATGTATTATATGGGTAAGGCAGAAACAAATCAAAGGCCAAGTATAAAAATTAAAAACTATAACAAAATCTAGATATCATAGTGTTTTGATGTAGCAATTATGGCTCAGATATTTAATATTCTCAGCAATGTGCAATGAATAAGCAAACTTATGTATCTGCAGTGTTTTTGTGGCTGCCTACTAAGGGCAACTGCACTTTTTGTGGCTACCAACTAAGGGCAACTGCACAAAAACACAGAAATTAAAAAGTTGCTATATTCATCGCATAAATTATAAAGTATATGTCACAAAAGATGAGTGACTGGAGTAAAACATGAATTTGTCCAAAGGCTACCAGGTGAATTAAAAAACAGTAGCAAAGCAGAGACCAATTAAGAGAATAGGATGAGATTAAGAACCAGAAAAATCAGAAGAGAGAATTGAGGAGATGGAAGAAGATAAGAAGATTGAAAAGAGACTAGAGGCCGGCTCCGCACTTTAATTAAAGTGGATGAAAAACATTGTCTTGAGAAAGAGAGGAAAAACAAAGAAAAGAACAACACAGTGATTGCATTATAGAATCTGCAGCAATGAGAGCAAATGTGTACGTCAATGCTTGAAACTTAAGAATACTGAAAAAAAAAAAAAAAAAAAAAAAAAACAAAGGGAAGGAAAACCAATATATGATACATGTAAATAAATTTTACTGTAAAGACCTAATGCAATATTGAAGCTAAAGGGCGGAGAACATGAAAAAAGAAGACAAAAAGGACTATATTATACAGATAAGTAAATGTCCCTTGCAGTCCATTCAAATATTGAAGCTAGAGATAGGAAGATTTGAAATCAAGTAAAAATGAGGAGTTTGCAGAGTATAAAAACAGAATGGAAAAGGGAGGACTCAGCCTCCGGAAGGAGGTAATGTCGAAAACAAAGAAACTATATTAATAGCAATCTCTGGACAAATCATATAGAACTCAAAGTATGGGGACTTTAATTCTGATCATCATCGCCATTAAACAAAGGAACGAAAAAATAAGAAGACTAAGTATACATAAAGGGCATGAGATAAACATATTAGTGTAATTATCTTGCTCATAAAAAGCGACAAATTGCAAGATTTATCAATAGAACAGTCATGAATACTATGGTTAGACCGAGATTAGCAACATTTATTAACTGTGAAAAGAAATGCTCACCAATCTTATAAACCGGCAAGATGCATTTATAGAACAGCAAAATCACGTTGGAAAAAAAAAAATAAAACAAAATCGAGACATTAATAGCAGCACGACAACATAATATATTGAATATCAGTAAGAAGCATTTAAAAGGCATTAATGGAAGTTATTAAGAATAGCTGGAGCACTCTGACACTGGTGTAAGCGTGAGATAACAACCAATTACAGGTGAACAGGGGTGGTCAAAAATAGAGTAGTACAAAAGCAAAAGACTAATGGTTGGGAACGGACTCAAACAGTAAATGATCACAGGTGAGATAGAAGAAGAAAAATGTCAAGCGCAGGAGAAAAAGTGAGAAATACATATGAGAAATTGATATAGAGTATGAGCATGAATAAATAAGAAATAAAAACGCATAAGTAGTAAACTAAGCACGAGGAAGATAAATCTGGAATCCAAATGAAAAAAGTAGCCTCACGGTAATTTTTAGACAAATCATACAACACTCAATGGATTAAAATTATTTATACTCACCATCGCCATTAAAAGGGGAAAAAAAGGGAGGAAGAGAGCATATAAAAAGGAGCAAGTAAAAATAAAACGTGCGAGGTGAAAATATGACCAAAAAATGAAGAATTTTGGATCTAATAATAAAAACAATATTGTACTTAGAATAAAAGAAGAAAAAAAAAAGAAGGTAAAAAGAAAAACTCAACATACCTGCAACAATAATTATATAATAGAGAGAAAGAATTAAACAAAACGGTACAAGGATGAAAAATGAGGAAAATTTTGTCTCCATAAGATTCCAACCTATTTCAGATAGTTAAAGAAGGAAGACTGACCTACGCATTTAATACATTTGCTGCAAAATATGTACAAATTATGTGCTGATAATACAAATAAGCAGTAGAAACACCACAGCTCAGCAATTTAATAAATTCAACGCCAAGGAATCAGGATTTAGATACATGCGGTAGGCAAGCAACGGCAAAAATGAAAAAATCCGGCAAGAAAAAAACTGCATGAAATAAAAAAACATAGAACTGTGATTGAATAAATCAGAGGCAGGGAAATGAAGATTTACACATGCAGCGTACAATGAAAGAGGGAAATTAGCAAATCCTGCACAAAAAAAATAAAATAAAATCAGAGAACAAAAATTTTATAAAAAGTATCATTACACAATCGAAGCTATTACTCAACCGAAAATCACAATGCATATGAATCGCCAAAAATTTGTAAAAAAAAAAAAAGTGAAGGAAGACAAAAAAAAAAAAAAAAAGAAAGACGTGAAGGAAGCAAAACAACGGGCAAGGAAGGAAAAGAAGAACTATGAAATGAACACATCAAAACAAAAATGGCCGTTGAATCCAGAACAAAAACAGGAAAAAAGAATCAGCGAGTCCGCGGCGATGAGAACAACATAAAGCGGGAAAAATTCCCAAATCCAACCACTAAAGGAATCCAAAAGAGAAAAGGGATAAACTGGCAAGATTTCCACCAAGATCACAACGAACAATCCGCAAAGACGAAGGCACAAAGCAACGAATGCGAGATCTGTAGGAAAACAAAAGTGAAGGAACGAATCAAAGGCAAAACGGAAAAGAAAGAAAGGGAAAGAGAAAGAACTAAACGAAGGAAACAATGGAGAAGAAGCGGCGGAATGGAGAGAAATCCAAGGGCAAAAGGGCACAGAGGCAAGCCAAACAATAAAAGGACCTACAGGTAAGATACAAAAGGCAAAGTGTCAAGTGAAAAAATAGAGCAGTAAATTATCAACAATTAACTAAAGTAGTAAATAAGCATAGGTGAGATAGAAAGGGAGAAACGTCAAGGGTAAGGAAAAAAAGTAAGAATACCAGTAACAAATTGATGTAGAACAACAACACATAAAAGCAAAGAACGAGGAAGATAAAATCTACAGTAAATAGCCTCTAATCACATAACACGTGGTAAAGCATTGTCGGTTAATAAAAGCTAAGGAATTGAAAACTTCTATATTAACTGACAATAAAAACAATATTGTATTTAGAATAAAAGAAGGAAAAAAAGAAGGTAAAAAGAAAAATGCAACATACCTGCAACAATAATTATATAATAGAGAGAAAAAATTAAACAAAACGGTAAAAGGAAAAAGGATGAAAAATGAGGAAAATTTTGTCTCCATAAGATTCCAACCTATTTCAGACAGTCAAAGAAGGATGACTGACCTACGCATTTAATACATTTGCTGCAAAATATGTACAAATTATGGGCTGGCAATACAAATGAGCAATAGAAACACCACAGCTCAGCAATTTAATAAATTAAACGCCAAGGAATCAGGATTTAGATACAAACGGTAGGCAAGCAATGGCGAAAATGAAAAAATCCAGCAAGAAAAAAACTGCATGAAATAAAAAAAAGATAGAACAGTTATTGAATAAATGAAGGCAGGGAAATGAAGATTTACACATGCGGCGTACAATGAAAGAGGGAAATCAGCAAATCCTGCACACAAAAAATATAAAATCAGGGAACAAAAATTTTCTAAAAAGTATCATTACATTATCGAAACTATTACTCAACAGAAAATCACAATGCATATGATTCACCAAAAATTTATAAAAATTAAAAAATAAATAAAAAAAAGCGAAGGAAGACAAAAAAATAAAAAAAAGAAAGACGCGAAGGAAGCAAAATGACGGGCAAGGAAGGAAAAGAAAAACTATGAAATGAACACATAAAAACCAAAACCAAAATGGCCGTTGAATCCAGCACAAAAACAGGAAAAAAGAATCAGCAAGTCCGCGGCAATGAGAACAACATAAAGCGGAAAAAAATCCCAATTGCAACCACTAAAGGAATCCAAAAGAGAAAAGGAATAAACTGGCAAGATTTGGAAGATCATTAAAAATCTTCATACTAAAATAAGGTAATTCATAAAGAAAAACGAGCAGCCTATAAGGTAGCTTCTATCTTGGAAGTGCACAATTCTGATCAAGAAAATCCTAATCTTCAGCCCTTTCGTATATAAATACATGAGAAATAAAGTCAAACTATAATATATAAATATAGAGAAAATTACTGAACTTACGCTTAGAGTACATGAGTTTAGATTTTTACCATTTATTTTTGTTTAATACCCTTTTGACTAAATTAATATTAATCAAGAGTAAGAGGTAAAATTCCGTATTCATCCATGTAATAAGGACCATTCCAAGTCCTTAGTTTTTCAAATTCGAAGTTATATTTTCTGGTGTCAAGACCACCACTCCAGCGCTTTGCTTGCATTTTTGTAGCCCCAAATGTTGACGGCATAATGGAAGCTTTGCATTGTTGGACTGCACTATATGAAGCAGAACTACAATGTTTACAATTCATCTGGCAATAGCCAGGCTGTTCGAGAAGCAAATGCCATCAATTCGTAGGTCGTGGATGCTTTAGAAGAGTTGATTCTGCAGGATTCTTCACGATGAGATTCACGGGGCAAGCACGTGACACGACACGAGTGAACAGAGTAGCAAATTAGATAAAGAAATCAGTTTTGAAATCAAGAGGAATTAAGTACTGAGAGGAGTTTGCATTATCCGCATAGGGAATCGTGGGATCAATTTCTTTTCTTAAAACTCGTATTTCGGGTTTGAGAAATTGAGAGATTAATAATATTGTACATATAATATGATTTCTTAGTGGATTCATCTAACGTATGGTCAAAGTGGATGTAGGACACGTTGTCCGAACAACTATAAATTGTTTGTATCTTAGATGTAAAAGACAGTGACTATTATTATTATTATCATTATTAATATTATTATTATTATTATTATTATTATTATTATTATTATTTCGGATGGATAAACAACAGCGATTTAGAAAAAGCATAAAAACAACAATAAAAAAGGAAATATAAATGAACGACAAAAATAGGGGAAAGCGACCACAATGAAAAAAAGAACATAAATACTAAAACTACATTAATACCTCAAATATAGCAACTGTAATAAACGTGAATATGTTTGTATATCTAATCTAATCTAATCTGAAAAATATAAAAGAGTTAAAACTCTTTTCTATAAAAGAGTTAAAACTCTTTTCTATGACACCCCTACTCTTATCTTTTTCTTCCCCCTTTTTTCCACCAAGATCACAACGAACAATCCGCAAAGACGAAGGCACAAAACAACGAATGCGAGATCTGCAGCAAAACAAAAGTGAAGGAACGAATCAAAGGCAAAACGGAAAAGAAAGAAAGGGAAAGAACAAGAACAAAACGAAGGAAACAACGGAGAAGAAGCGGCAAAATGGAGAGAAATCCAAGGGCAAAAGGGCACAGAGGCAGGCCAAACAATAAAAGGACCTAAAAGCCCATCACCATAAACGGGGGAAAGCAAAGAATAAGGGCAAAACCAAATGAAGGGGGCGAAGAAGACGAGAGAATCGAGGAGAAAAGGAAAATAAGAGTTGCAGGGGTTGCGAAATTACCAAAAAGGAAAACCCAAGAAGCCACCGAAAGACCAAAACGCCCTTGCACTAGAAGAAGTAGAGAACAGTAAATCGAGGGCAAAAGCGTCATTTCACTGTGGAAGAAACAGTGAATTGTGTCTGCGTTAACAGTAATCCCGAGCTCTCCTTTAGATTATTTATAACTAGCCAAAAGCCCGCACCTTGTTGCGGGAAATACTGTTGTATTGTACAAAAAATTGAAATTTTTTATAGTATAGGGCTAGTTTATATATACATATATAAATAGGTAAAGTTTCTAATCCAGTACCGGATTAGAGCGGCACATGTATATTTCTTTTAAAAACATATATATTTTCTTTAAAAACATGTATATAGGTGTTTAGATAAATTATAAGTGTCTCATCACAGTATACATGTTTTAAGAGAAAATATATATGTTTTTAAAAGAAATATACATGTACCGCCCCAATCCGATACCAAATTAGAGACAATTCCTATATACATATAGATATATCTATATACAATAATATAGTGTAAATCAAAAAAGGAACATACCATATAGACAAATAAGTTTTGATTTGAATAGTAAAAGCAAAGAGAACAAAAAATCCAAACATAATATATATACATACATGTATATATATATATATATAGAGAGAGAAAGAAATACCTGATTGAAGAAGCTGAAACGATCTCAGAGTCAATATGTTAGAGACTGAGAGTGAAATAGACTCAAAGAGCGAAGGGATTTGTGCTTGAAAATTCACAACTGCCCACACAAAAAAGCCAACTTAGAAGAAGAGAAAAATGAAGTGAAGAGATTAGCACTAAAACAGTCTAAAACTTTATAGAAAATACTCTGACAATATACATATAATTCATCAATGAGAACTTCTAAAACAAAACAAATGAAGAGAAAAATAATTCCACAACAATCAGATTCGTTCTCTCATTCATTTTCTCTCATCTTTTGGTTTAGAAAAAAAAAAAGTGAAAGAAAGTAAACACCAAACAGAGAAAATGGAAGCTTACAGTGCGAAATAGAGACGTCCCGTCCCTTTCTCGAGCGTTCTTGATAGCCTGACAACAAAACCAACAAATCCCATCAATTTTCAATTCAAAACCAAGCTTTTATATTCCACCTAATTTCAGAATTTAAAATAATAAAAAAATCTCCTCAAGCGTCTTTTGCTTAGCTTCTACTTCACTCAAATCCCTAAGGAAGTTAAGAAAAACACAGTTGTTGAAACAAAACTTCAACATATAGTCGAACCTTTTCAACACAATCTAACTTGTAATTTAAATAACATCAATATTTGTGAAGCAAATCTTCCAATTGTTTGGCTCACACAGCAACAACACTTTGCACATAAACCATACTCCTTGGCACAACCTAACAACAAAACGAACATAACAAAAACATTATAAAAACAACTGTAACTTCAATTTCAGAGCAAACATTTAAACAGAAATAAAGGGCAAAAAGCCTGTAATTTAGAAACTAACCACGACAGAAATTATGGTAAGCCTAACGTACATTGCGTTTCGAACAACGATAGCTGAAACGTTTCAATTGTCACTTTACACATAACTCACCAATCAATACAAAAAATGAATAAAAAAAGAAAAAAAAAAAAGATCAACATGATAGAGATCAAAGCATTTGATGTACCATTTGATCGGTTGATGAGTCCAATATAATAGAGATCAACGCATCTAAGCATGCCTCTTGTTCAAGTACTCCCCTAGTTGACGATAAGTTCATCAAATTACACTAAAAAGTGGATCATCCCAATCCTATTTTTTTTTTTAAAAAACCACAGAAAACCAATTCAAGAAAAAAAAAACAAAAAATTTAACAAAAAAAGTTGTATTTGACTTTCATCCATCTTCAAGATTTATTCCAACTTAAGCACTCCTAGATCTAGCTATAAATCACTCTGTTACATAATTGAAAGTGAATACCTTATCAGATTCTGCAGTAAGGATAATCGCACTTTGTTGAAGCAATGCCTTCAATCTTTCTCTTTGGAAATCCGACAGCCTAATATCAATTGCATTACTAAATAACGAATCCCCCTTGGCTTTGCCAAATTCTCTTCTGAGTAACTTGGGAGGTTACAAAGTCAAAGGTAGAGAATTTTCATCCTCTGATAGCAATTCTACAACTTGACATGTATAGTAATCAAAGTAATCAGGCCCATCCCTATTACATTCCTCATAAACACGTAAAGCCCTTGAATCTTTTAACATAACCAACAAAGCCGTCTACAGCACAAATCACCACTACGCTTATCAGGCAGAAGGGTAACCATAAATCATTAACAAAACTAAAGAACAATCTTTTTCCTTTTTTGAATATAGAAAGCAAATGGCCATTGATCAGAACATAGCCAATGAATCCCACAAACAGAAATTCCATACATATAGGTACAATTATCACCTTGTATATTTATAAATAGGCTTAGCTATGTAATTGATGATTATTGAATACAATTTCAGTATTATTCCCACTCTTGATTTCTTCTTCCTCATTCCTTTCTCAAATTTCTTCCTAATTTCTCTTCTAAATCTCTTCCCTTCCTCTTCTTTTTCTTCTCTCTTTAGTTCCACATCACCTTAATTCTTTTCTTAATAAGAAGAATAATAATTTGGCAAGCAAATAGATAATCAGATAAATGTGAAGAAACCCAATAGATTAAAACCCTTTTCTCACAGAAAAAATATGAACAAATGCACAGGTTTTACCTGTAATATACCAAAAGCAGCACCTTTGACAACCTCCATTATTGGGCGTACATCCATGCCCTTTGGAGACAACAATTTCTTTCTCCGAGCCCTTCCTCTAAGGGTCTATATTTCGTTTCGCATGACAGTTTCATTCATAATGAGAAATCTACAATTCAAAAGATTTTACTGCAACCACACACACACATAACACCAAATTAAAAAAAGAAAAAAAAAACTTTGAAAATGAGAGAAAGATTATGGATCTGAGACATAAAGGAGCATACTTGCAGAATTGTCCCTTGAAAAACGCCATCAACAGAAAAAAGCACAACAATAAGAGGGTATTGTATAAAAAAGCACAAAATTCAAACAGTTAAAGAAAATAACAACAACAACAACAATCAGTGAAGAAAAAAGGGAGAAGAGACAAAAAAACATCATGAAAAGAGATGGTGGAGTCGTACCTTCTAAAGCAAAATAGTTCGAGAATCGCTCCCATTTGGTTGCTTCTGAAACCAATTGATGTTCAAAACCTTTATAAGAAAAAACCCAAAATCAGAAATCAAAAGCAAGAGTCGTAGCGGCAGTGTTGTCGCTAGTTCCAGTGGTAGTACGTTTTCTGGTGATAGCGGCGGGTTTAGGAGCGCAGAGAAGGAGTGTGGAAGAGATTTTGTGGGAGCAGAAATCCCTAAGAGTGGGTGGTGGAGGAGACGATGGCGGTACTGGAAGTTTTGTTGTTGCAAGAAAAAAACATCGAGAAGGGAAGCATTTTTTACGGAAAGGAAAAAATAAAAGGAAAAGAAAGGACCAAAGCTTTCCAGATGGGTAGGAAAAAGACGAAAAAACCCACACAAAAGCGAAGAAACAAAAGAGAGAGCAAGGGCAAAAGCGAAGAAACACTATTTTAAAAACAGTAAACTGAGTGTGGATGAACAGTGCAGAACGGGTTTCCTTTAGAATATAGTAATAATATCTTGTGTATAGTACCTTCAAGATTCATTTCTCGAGGAAGCAACATGAACACGCCTCAAGCTGCCAAAATATCTTATTTCTCTTTCTTAGATGGTTGTGGCTTAAATAAATTATGCGGCTTAAGTGTCGCCCTCACTGGTGCCTAATGCTAAGGCGAACTCAGAAACCAAGGCCAAATGATCGCCGCCTACTTTCTGCATCGAAAACGGAAGAAATTATAAATCGAATTTACCATATGATAGACATTCAACTTCAAAATACCAACACACAAGGCACAAGAAAAGGGGTCACACTACAAACACCAACACTGTCTAGGTGTGTATGTACAAGAGTAATTTGTCCATAATTAGTTGCTCTGTAAGCCTTGTAAGTCAAAACGTCCGGAAACCTTTCCACTAAGACTCGAACTCAGAATGTCCTAATTTATTGATCTTGGAGTTTTCACAGTTGTATTTTCGGTTGCCTCAATTCTTCTATGCAGTGATTGAAAGTGGACATAACTCTAACATTAAAGATGAACCATTATAAATTTCGTATGTACTTTCTTGTCTTTTTTTTATATTATTGCTCGAATAAGTAAATGATCAGGGTGCTTAATCCATAACCATATACTCCCCACCTACTGTATGTGAATGTTAGATTGACTGTATTATAGAAGCTTCATGAACTTTCAACTTAAAAAGACATCAACTAGGGAGTCCACCAGTCCTCTTGAGAATATCAATGGAAACAGTGTCAAGAACCCTTGTAGGTAAAAGACCATTCGAGTACCTGCATGAAAAACAAGTGCTTAAAAATGTTTTCATCATTCGTCATCTCATCCTAAATATAGTCACCACAACTTGGATCATGTAATAAAGTAATTGAAGAACTTATTCACCATATGTAGTCAACAGTTCCAAGAAACTTTGAATGATATGACGTCGCTAAGGGTTCGCCATTGGGTCCCCGGGTTCCAGTTGAACCCTGGACATATAAAATATTGTACTCAGATAATCCATTTCTTTTGAACAATACAAAATGGAATGCTACAATATTGAACTAGGTCAAATGGCAGGTGATAGGGTGGGATGGTTATGGCTTGGATTTGAGAGGGCGTTTGTTCGTTCCAACAGTATATGATAAAGAAAGAAGAAAAAAAAAAAAAGGAACCGGAAATATTGAACTACCAAGTGGTAGAAGAGAATCTGAAAACCTTCACTGTGGCATAGGAACTCTGAAGGTTCAGAGGATGAACAACTACATGGCAATCAGATTTTCCTGTTGCAACTATAACCTCTTCGTCATGAAATGAAGAGCAATGAAACATATAATAATGTTTCCCAATGGGTAAAAAAAAAAATGTAGAAAGGACTAATAACCGTATCAAATAGGCTTATTACAAATTATTTCCCTAACGGGAACTAAGCATGGATATTACAGCAGCAACTTGTTAAAAGAATAATAATAATAAACAAACAAAGGAAAGCTATATCTCTAACCAACACTGATAAGGATATTACCCGTCCATCAAGCTGAATGGACCGCTAAGAGCCTGTTTGGTTTATGAATTAAAACCATGAGATTAAAATTATTTTCGATTTACGTGTGTTTTTTGTGAGACAATACTGTAGCGAACTATGAACCATGATTCGAATCAGAGAACGAATCCTCCAACCAAACAGGCTCTAAGTTCTTGTTTGACACCAAAAACTTGAGCAGGATGACAACTTCTCTGCCCAGATAGTTCTCTTCTATTGTATAACGTAATATTCAACTGAAAATAAGAACAATATCCAATTACGACTGATGCAAAGTATGGTTTTGATTCGTGCTACAAGAACAATCCAAGTTATTTTCCCATAGAGATTGAACCTCGAGATGATTTAAATGAATATTTAATTATTTCTGCCAACTTAGAGAGAGAAGCTCTACCTTCTCTCTAGAATTCTAAGGGTCATTGGTTTTTTGAGGCTTAATTCTTCAATGGTTATATCTTATTAATCACAATGAGATATAAACATTTAGATAAAGATTTTAGGACCAAACACAGTTTTTAATTTCAGGTTAGATTTTTCAGGCAGTGTGATAGAGATTACGGAGAGAAATAGAGTCGAAAGTTTCACGCTTAAAGTGGAATTGGAAGGAGCAACATGGCCATGCAAAGTAGTTGAAGAAGCTTTATGTCAAACCATAGGAAGTGATTTCAGAAAACTCTACAGGGATCATAGCTACAGGTTGATCGTGAATTGCAGCAGGTATGAAAGAGGCGACTTCAGCAGGAATGAAAGAGGCGACTTCATGAAGATTTCAAAGGTCCAAAACGGAGTCATAAGGAATGTAATAGTGCCAGGAGAGAGGGCATAAAGAGGTTGGAAAGATTTTAAGAGGTGCATTAGCAGCTTTTTTAACACAGATAGGAGGCTACAAGTTGTTCAGCCAAGAAGATTTGCAGAAAAGAGTCAGCCAGAAGGGTACTTTCCAACAGCAATAGGAAACAAGATCGAAGATGGAAGAGCATATCCAAAGCTATTTCGTAAAACTTGGAAATTGGCGGTGGTTATATACAGAAACAGATTGGAGAACGATTGGAAGTTGATAAAGGAAGTTATAGAAAGCAAGCTAAAAAGAACAGTCGAGGTGGTTCCAATGGCTGCAGATAGAGTAATAACGTGGTGTCAAGATGAAGAGGGATGAAGCTATTACTGAAGAACAACACTTTGCTGTTCAATAGGAGATATCTAGCAAGATTAGCTCACTGGTCCATTCATTCACACTGGGAATCCATCCAAATTGAAGCCCGTAATGGCTGGATTGGGATTGAGGGCCTTCCTCTTAATATGTGGAATGTCCACAGTCTGAAAATTACTGGTGATGCCTGTGGAGGATTATTAGAGGTTGCAGAAGAAACGCTAAACCAGCCATTTTTAATGTACGCCAAGATCAAAATTAAAGGGCCAACGGAGGGTCTGATGAATCCAATAATGGAATCCCCATGCCAAGGGAAAAAGGTTTCTGTTGGCCTTTTTAGCATCAGGAGAGAGTGCGAAGCAGCTTCAGGCGGCAGAATAGGGGGAATGAACTATAGAAGTTCAGAAGAGTACGCTGGAGAAGATGATGACGTGGAGGATAATTGGCAACGTGCCAATATTCCGACGGTGAGGCTGGTACAGCGTGTCCAGCGGAGGGAATCCAATAATGGAATTCCCATGCCAAGGGAAAAAGGTTTCCGTTGGCCTTTTAGCATCAGGAGAGAGTGCGAAGCAGCTTCAGGCAGCAGAATAGGGGGATGATCTATAGAAGTTCAAAAGAGTACACTGGAGAAGATGATGACGTGGAGGATAATTGGCAACGTGCCAATATTCCGGCGGTGAGGCTGGTACAGCATGGCAAAAAGCCTAGTAGTAGGATTGTCGATTCGAACATCAAGAAAATTTGGAGAATTATGATACAATCTGGAAACGATGGAGAAATCGAAGCCCGTTTAGTTCATTGATTTGAGTTTTTAATTTGAATTTAGATGTGATTTTATATGAGAATTTTTTACTATAATAGAAAAATTAGATATGACTATTTTTAAAAAAAAATTTACTATAATAAAACTCAAATTTTAAATTTAAATCGGTAAAATGAACGGGTCTAAAAAGTCTCTCCACCATTGCAGCCGAGTAGATGAAACGGTGGTGAGTGTGTCACGTGCGCCGACAATTAATAATTGGTTGGGGGGGTCCCACTATAAACGGTGAAACTCTAGAAGATCCAATACAAACGGCAAATCATTTTGACGCTCTTAAGATGCTACAATTTTACGATGAAGAGGAAGAGGAGACCGCTAGTCCATTTAAAGAAAATAATCCTAATGGGCTTTTTTTAGGCCTGGAGTTGGGCTCGCATCATCTAAGGGTTATAAACAGTTCTTTGGGCCTGAATCATCTAAGGATTACAAAAGAATTTTCACAGGTCGATCCTAGTACAAAATCATTTTCACGAGGAGGCTACGTGGGGTTACTTCCGACCAAACCGACTCAAGATAGATATGCAACAATGGGCTAGGGCCCGTAGGCCGGCCTAGGCCCATCCTGACACAATGACAAATCGGGCCGGCACGGCCCGTCACTGTTTAAGGCACGGCCCAACTCATAAATATTGGTGAGCTGGGCTGGGCGAACATATATCAGCCCACGAGCTGGCCGGGCACGACCCATGAAAAATCATGGGTCAGGCTGGGCCGGCCCATCTAGACCCATGATGGACCAGCCCAGCCCGACTCGTCTAGGCCCATAATGGGCCGGCCCAGCCCAACCCATCTAGGCCCACAATATCTTCATATATTTTTTTAATAATTTTGTAAACATCTTATGTATAATTATCCTGATTGTACACTTTTTTCCTTACTAAGGTTTTGTCGCACCGGGTTTTCCTTAGAAAGGTTTTTATTTAATGAGATAATGGTAAATAAAATCTCTTTTCATATTTTTATTGACTATTCAAACTTATATATTTGTTAACTTGTTTAAAAATTCAAAAATTAAAATTAAAATTAAAAAATTAAAAATTACATGCTTAGATAAGCTGGCCCATCTAAACCCATGATGGGTCAAGATGGGCCTTGAGTGGGCCAGCCCATTCAAGACCAATGGCAAGACCCATGACTCGCGACATGGCCTAACCTGACCCACATAAAATTAAGATGTTGTGTGGACTGGGCCGGGGTCATTCTTATACGAGCCGGCCCAACCCAGCCCACGAAATACGTGAACTGGGCTAGTCTGACCCACGGCCTGCGTGGACTTAAAGAGAACGGACTAGGCCGGGCCAGGCCGGCCCGTTCTTGCATCTCTACTCCTATAAAGGTTAACAAGAACATTTAGAATTTGAAAGCACGGGTTTCAACAAAAACTCCTTTCTCTTAACAGTTTCATCTCTTAGTCAGAAGATTAAGGTTATTAGAAATTTCTTTT
>NW_010359171.1:0-453 GCF_000414095.1 Morus notabilis | reverse complement strand
CAAACAAAAAGACATATTTTTATTAGATGCATCAAAATGACATGTTTTTCATGATAAAAAAAACCACAAACGACTTGTCATTTTCTGAAAACGGCAAGAATCTTTTAGGAACAAAACGTCATGTCATTTTTTACCGATGACTTAAAACGGCGTCGTTTTGTCAAAAATAACAAAAAACTTTCAGGCACGAAACAACATGACTTTTTTTTTATATGACGAGAAATGGAAATGACGTCATTTTCCACAAAACCACAAAGTGTCACCTACAAAACAACATGTCTTTTTGACAAAAAAACCCACAAAACGACATTGCGTTTTGACAAAAAATTTTACAAAAAAAGGACATGTCATTTTTTGATGCATATTCTATTTTTTGTGATTTTCTATATTTTTTACGTTTAAAAAAAATATAATAAAAATGACTTCATAAAATTTTGAGGACACGATCAGTGT
>NW_010359170.1:278-484 GCF_000414095.1 Morus notabilis | reverse complement strand
ATGGGCCGGCCCCGTTACGACACCAAAGGTTGTCCCCGTTCCTGTGGCTATTTTAGGGCACGAAGAGTGCTTCGATATGACGGATGATGGGCCCCGTTAAGACACGAAAAGATGTCACCGTTCCCGTGGCGGTTGTAGAGTGCGAACAGAGATTAGATCTATCGGTTGACGGGCGCCGTTAAACAACCAAAGGTTTGAGCGGTTCC
>NW_010359170.1:0-179 GCF_000414095.1 Morus notabilis | reverse complement strand
AGAGCTTTGATCTGACGGATTGTGGGCCTCGTTACGACACCAAAAGTTTTCTCCGTTCCCGTGCCATTCGTAGATCACGATGAGAGCTTCGATCCAACGGCTGATGGGCCCCGTTACGACACCAAACGTTTCGCCTTTCCCGTGGTAGTTGTAGATCATGAAGAGAGCTTCGATCAAAC
>NW_010359169.1:0-1606 GCF_000414095.1 Morus notabilis | reverse complement strand
AAAAAAAAAAAAAAAAAAAAAAAAAAAAAAAAAAAAAAAAAACTGTAGCATAAGCATTACCACTATAAAAAGTTGTGTCTTTCTCTGGCACTAGTTGGCTTTTTTTTTTTTATTTAAAAGAAAATGTCTCCCCTCGGATTTGTGTGAATAACAAATAGGAGTTGGAAATTTAGGTATAGAGGGTTAAAATAAATAAAATAAAATAAAATAAAATAAGGGCCTGAGAGAAAAAAGGTTGTTCTTTCATGTGATTAAAGGGTAACTTTAGGGGACTTTTTTGTCTCATTTTGTGGTTTCTTTTAAGTGGACATGAAGGGGTAAGGGCCACACTCCCACATGGGTTCTGACAGCAAAATATGAATGGTATCTGGGCACCACGCACTTCTTTCCCTTTCAGTCTTTAACCCATCCTGATTTTTGTTCTTGTTTTCTTTTTTTTCTTTTTTTTTTTTTTCAAAATTTTGTTTTTCTGCATACTGGAGAATTGTGTTTTGGCACGGTCTCAAATTATGAGCATTGCTCATATATTGTGTTACAATATTAAAATTTAAATGAAAATTCCCATATAATAGTTAATTAAATTATTATCACTTGTGTTCTTTAAATTTTAAGATCAATCTCATTTTGTCTCTTAAACTTTAAAAATTCTCACCGTATTTCTTAAATTTTGAATTGTTTTCACTTAACTCTTTTTGTTGCGATTTCTGTTAAAAACATATAGAAAAAAGAGAATAACGCAGTCACGTGATTTTTCTGTTTGGATTTTTGTTAAAAAGAAAGAGAAAAACCATATGATAACGCTTAATATCCTCTTTTTTCATCTGATTTTGACATAAATTACAACAAAATGGGTTAATTGAGAAAAATTTAAAATTTATGGAGTAAAATCAGAGTTTTTAAATTTTAAGAGACAAGCAGAGAATTACTTCAAAGTTCAAGTGAAAATAATCCTAGTTAATCCTAGTGAATGAATAAAAAGTAAAACTATTTTCAAAAATTGCATTAGTGTTTATTTTGGAAAAGTGTTTGTTGTTGGAGATCATACAGTTGCCCATGTTTAGGCCAACATATAGGGAAGCTACAGGATGACCTTGGAAGCATGGGGGCTCCTTAAGTCTTTCTTTTAGCCTAATGTGGTTAGAATGTCAGCATCATAAACACCCACATATTGTGACATAGCTGGCCTTCCTCAATTACAATTATTAGACCCTTTTTGTCCCTCACTTGGTTTATTTGGGTATTAATCTCTGTTTCTTGTTATGTCATAATCAACCTAACATAGCCTATTATGGATAGATTAGTGGTATGGTACTAATAATTTACTAGGTATAGTACTCACTTGTACCATTTTCTAGGTATAGTTCTCCCTTTTTCCTTTTTTTTTTTTTTTTTTTTTTTTTTTTTTTTTTTTTTTATCAAATGCCTTACTAGAAATAAATAAAATACATACTAGCTATTTTGCACTTCATGTTTATAATTTTGCAATAATATGTGACTGAATTATATTGACTACGTGTCGATAATTTCTGAGGTTAATTCAAAATTTAACATTCTATTAACTTTTTCGTTGCATTGATTCTCAAAATAGGAAAACCCAACATCTGAG
>NW_010359168.1:601-764 GCF_000414095.1 Morus notabilis | reverse complement strand
GTTTGCGCTCTACAGCCGCCACGGGAACGGCGACATCTTTTGGTGTCGTCATGAGGCCGATCATCCATCATATCGAAGCTTTGGTGTCGTAACGGGGCTGGCCCATCAGACGTTATATCGAAGCTCTCTTCGCGCCCTACCACCGCCACTGGAATGGCGACAA
>NW_010359168.1:0-143 GCF_000414095.1 Morus notabilis | reverse complement strand
GACTGCCACGGGAACGGTGAAAAGTTTTGGTGTCGTAACGGGGCCCATAATCTGTCAGATCGAGACTCTCTTCGCACTCTACAACTACCATGGGAATGGTGACAATTTTTTGTGTCATAACGGGCCCCATTAGCCGTTAGATC
>NW_010359167.1:1057-1209 GCF_000414095.1 Morus notabilis | reverse complement strand
TATCTTCGCGATCTACGACTGCCACGGGAACGGCGAAAAGTTTTGGTCTTATAACGGGACCCCTAATCCGTCAGATCGAGGCTCTCTTCGTACTCTACAACCGCCACGGGAACGGCGACAACTTTTGATGTCGTAACGGGGCCCATCAACCG
>NW_010359167.1:251-687 GCF_000414095.1 Morus notabilis | reverse complement strand
GGGCCCCATTAGCCATTAGATCGAAGCTCTCTTCGCAATCTACAATGGCCAAAGGAACGCTCAAAACTTTTGTTGTTTAACGGCGCCCATCAACCGATAGATCTAATCTCTGTTTGCGCTCTACAATCGCCACGGGAACGGCGACATCTTTTGGTGTCGTAACGGGGCCCGTCATCCGTCTTATCGATGCCCTCTTCATGCTCTACAACTGCCACGGGAACGGGGATAACCTTTGGTGTCTAACGAGGCCGGCCCATCAGACGTTATACCGAAGCTCTCTTTGCGCCCTACGACCGCCACTGGAATGGCGACAACCTTTGGTGTTGAAATGAGGCCCATCAGCCATTAGATCGAAGCTCTCTTCGCGCTCTACAACCGCCCCGGGAAGGGCGACAAATTTTGGTGTCGTAACGGGGCCCATCAGCAATTAGATTGA
>NW_010359167.1:0-210 GCF_000414095.1 Morus notabilis | reverse complement strand
TGTCGTAACAGGTCCCGTAATCCGTTATATCAAAGCTCTCTTCCCCCTCTACAACCGCCACGAATTTAGCGACAACTTTTGTCTCGTAATGGGGCCGGCCCATCAGAGGTTATATCGAATCTCTCTCCGCGCTCTACCACCGCCACTAGAATGGTAACGATGTTTGGTGTCATAACGGGGCCCATCAACCGTTAAATTAAAGAAGCTCTC
>NW_010359166.1:584-929 GCF_000414095.1 Morus notabilis | reverse complement strand
GGCTGATGGGCCCCTTTTCGACACCAAACGTTGTCGCCATTCTAGTGCCTGTGGTAGAGCGGGAAGAGAGCTTCGATGTAACCACTGATGGGCCGGCCCCGTTACGAGACAAAAAGTTGTCGCTAAATTCGTGGCAGTTGTAGAGGGGGAAGAGAGCTTTGATCTAACGGATTATGGGACCCGCTACGACATAAAAAGTTGTCGCCGTTCCCGTGCCAGTTGTAGATCACGAAGAGAGCTTCGATCTAACGGCTGATGGGCCCCGTTACGAAACCAAAATTTGTCGCCCTTCCCGGGGCGGTTGTAGAGCGCGAAGAGAGCTTCGATCTAACGGCTGATGGGCCT
>NW_010359166.1:0-152 GCF_000414095.1 Morus notabilis | reverse complement strand
CATTCGTAGATCGCGAAGAGAGCTTCGATCTAATCGTTGATGGGCCCCGTTACGACGCCAAAAGTTTCACCGTTCCCATGGCAGTTGCAGATCACGAAGAGACCTTCGATCAAATCGCTGATGGGCCCCATTTGAACACCAAAAGTTGTCGC
>NW_010359165.1:0-214 GCF_000414095.1 Morus notabilis | reverse complement strand
TAGAGCACGAAGAGAGCTTCGATATGATGGATGATGGGCCCCGTTATGAAACCAAAAGAAGTCGCCGTTCCCGTCGTGTTTGTAGAGCACAAACAGAGATTAGATCTATCGGTTCATGGGCGCCGTTACACAACAAAAGTTTTCAGCGTTCCTTTGGCCATTGTTGATTGCGAAGAGAGCTTTGATCTAACGGTTAATGGGGCCCGTTACGACA
>NW_010359164.1:59155-110646 GCF_000414095.1 Morus notabilis | reverse complement strand
AAAAAAAAAAAAAAAAAAAAAAAAAAAAAAAAAAAAAAAACAGGATTTAATACCGTAAGAGGGAAACTAATACACACACAAATAAGTCTTAAATTAAAGAGAGATCCCAACAAAATGCAAACATCAGAATAAGAAAAATAGGAAAAAGGGAACGGCCAAAAATTTTTGAATGAAAGAAAGTAGAGGAAAAAACAGTATGGAATGAAAATGATACATCCATAGCAATTTTTAGACAAATCATATCAAATTCAACATAGCAAGGTTATTCTTGTTCATCATCGCCATGAGGGGGAAAGAAAGAAAAAATAAGAAGGAAACGAAGGAAAGGAAGGAGGAAGGAAGAGGGAAGAGATTGGGAGGGCACAGGAAAAGGACGCCGAGTTAAAAAAAAGGATAGGAGAAAAAATAGAAGCTGAAGCTAAAACATTCTAAATAAATTCATATATGTAAGTATATTACTAAGAAATCAATAAAGTGCAAGTATACATATCAATGCCCTTAGAACATAATAAAATACTAAAACCATAAATCAGGAGCAATGCTAAAGCAAAGAGTCAATAGTTATTAATAACATTAGAAAAAAGCAAGTAACAACTATTAATAATACGTGAAACGCTGTCACATTGCTCTAACTGTAAGATACGGACCAACCAGACAGAAACAGAAGCAGTCAAAGGTTGAAGGATAAGCAAACAAAGTAGTAGATGATAGAGGATAAGATGAAGCAGCAAATGATCAAGGGTAAAACAACAGCAGATAGAAGCAGTCAAAGGCACAAAAATAAAGAAGCAGAGCAGTAAATAAGGAGCAACAGAGTGAAACGATAGATGGTGAAGGATCGGAACGGGAAAAATAACAGGTACAAGAGATGAAGACAGAAACGTGTATCACAAATGCATGCAAACTGCAGTATTGATAAGTATTAAATGGAAAAATTAGCATGAACAATAGGTAACTCCTAGTAATATGACACGTAATAAAACATATTCAGCTTACAAAAATTAAGAAACCAAAATTTTTTTAAAAAGTAACAGATTTTCTTTCTTCCCTAATGTTAAAGTATAAAACTATTGTTGGCTCACCTCCTAATAGCTTAAGCTTTTGGGATGAATTGGTAAACTAACATGGTATCAGAGCGGGAGGTCCTGAGTTCAAACCCCCGTAATTGCACTCTTTATCTCCATTTAAAATTGTCATCATGTGTTGGGTCTTTAATATATCTCGGGCTTAAATATTCACGTGTTGGGCTTTCCAATTAATTTACCCACACGATTGCCTATTGTCCAACCCACACGTGAGGGGGAGTGTTAAAATATAAAACTATTGTTGGCCCACCTCCTAACAGCTTAAGCGTTTGGGATGGATTGGTAAACTAACACCTAAATTGCCAAGAATTCTAGATAATTCAAGCTGAGAATGGCGAGGATTCCAAAAAATATAGAAAGGCAAAAAAAACACCGATTCATTTAATATGTCCGTAACAAAAGGAGGAACAAATCATCAATCCAGCAAAGCAAAGGACAACTATAAACAGACCAGATCATCAGCACAATAAATGCAGAAAAAACCAAAAATTACACATACACGACATGGAATCAGCCAAGAGAAAATCCACCGACGCAAATAAAGCACAAAATACTACAACAAAGAAAGCAGTAAGGGAATAAACGCGGGAAAAAAAGGGGAAAAAAATTAAAAACCGTAAACAAAGAAGTATAGTAGATGAAGCAGCCGAAGAAAAAACCCAATAAAGAAATAGATAAATAAGAATAATAGCAACAAATTAATAACAAAACATATGACCCATTAAATATAAGTAGAAACCAAAACGAAGAACGCAAACTAAACCACCAAAGAAGCAAGAAGCAGAAATCAAAGAGGCATAGACGAAGAATATAGGAGAAATAGATCATAAACAGCGAATGGAAACGACAGAAGAATCCAAAAGGAAAAAGGGATAAAAACTCCAGATTTCCACCCAAATCAAAGAGGAAAGAAAAGGGCTCCACCGAGGAAATGAAGAAGGCGGAGGAAATGAGGGAATCAAAGAGAAAAGAAAAATTAGGGCTCCACCGGTTGCAAAATTACCAAAAAAACAAAACCCAAAAATCCACAAAAAGAGAAACAACGGGGGCAAAACCCGAAAAGCAACCCATCACACACGCGGTAAAAGACCAAACCGCTCATGCGCCAGACAAAGGAGGGAATAGTAAATCGAGGGCAAAAATGTCACTCCACTGTAAAAGAAACAGTAACTCTCCTTTAGTATATTTATAAAGTGAAAGCAATAGCATGCAATCTGATTGTATTAAATCTTTGGTGTTTAGTTAACTTGCACGTGAACTACTAGCTTACAAAACTATATTAATAGTGAGTTCAAAACTAGCGGGGTCTCCAGTCCCCAACTGGTCATAATCTGTCAAACTATGACCCATAGTCTGATAAGTTATGTTTGCCGCCAGGTCTCCAATCTCCGGCCGACCATAGTCTGTCAGACCATGACCTATCGTCTAACAAGTTATGTTGGTCGACAAGTCTCCGGTCGCCGACGCCAGCCATAATTTGGCAAGGCTATGATCCATATTCTGTCGCCCCGGGCCCCCCCCCCCAGCCATAATTTGGCAAGGCTATGATCCATATTCTGTCAGACTATGACCCCTAATCTGACAAGTTATATCGGCTGCCGGCCATAGTCTGTCTGACTATGATCTATAGTTTTGGCGCCAAACTATGATCCATTTCAACCGGTTTATGACCCATTTCAACATGTTTAAATCAATTTCCAGGATAAAAAAGTATTGAAAAGTATGCAAATGATTAGCCTAACTAAATAGCAATAGCTTAAGATCAAACAAATAACATAACACATAATCCCTAAAATAAAAGTTTAACAAACAACATAGCACATAATCCTTGAAATAAAAGTTTGTTCATCAGTCCACAACCACAACCACAACCACGAACATAATGCCAAGCCAAGTCTAGAATTCGTAGCACAAATAATCAATATTAACACCAAAACTCAACAAGACAGTAAATTTGTATTGTTGAGAACTCAAATCCAGAATAACAGTAAATTTGTATTGTTGAGAACTCAAATCCAGAATAACAGTAAATTTGTATTGTTGAGAACTCAAATCCAGAATGATTATTTGGCTGCTCATTCAAAAGATAAAAATCCTCATTACATGAAAGAAAGGATCCTCATTCTTCAAGCTAAATTAGAAGATATCATGTGAGATCATCCACTACTTCCTAAAAATCTACATAAAAAATATAAGATTAGTTTCAAATTTCCAAATTACTGTAATGAGTAGAACAAAAGATTTTAGGTAACAAGAAGCCATGTAATAGTGATCAACAAAAGCAGATTCAACCACAAATACATATTTCCTTAAAACTTGCCCAAGTTTGATATATGCTGGATCCAAAGAGGATACTATCCCCCTCCTTCAGCTTAATTGCTCCAGCAACTTCATTTTGAGTTTATAAAATTAAAAGTCAAATAGATGATAAAACCAAAGAGTACATTCTTTAGATTGAAGATGCATAGAAAGTTCTAGAAGTCAAAAAATCCATATTTAAAAGGGGGGGAAAACAAAACAAAAACAAAAGCAAACATACAAAAGCAGCTCAAAGAAGATTTAATGCAGTACCAGCAGCTCAAAAATAAAAGCAGGATGACAAGTATTTTTATCTCGTTGACCTCCTTGTTTGTGAAATCCAATGCAATACGTGAGAGAGGGCCCGCTGCAACAGACAGTAATTGAACAATATTACATGTAGCAACAGCACATGGACGTTTTCCCAATAAGAAAAGATGCTAGGAGGATCTTTCATCTACCTAGGTACACACAAACAACAATAATATCATCAACTACAGTAACAGCAACCAGATTTTCAATCGAAAGCTTTGGTTGTCAAGGCTTCACAAGAAAACAAACATGAAGTGTAGCATTTTTTTTGCAATATATTATCATTCAACTTTCAATACTGTTAATACTTTTAATGAAAAAGCTAATTTACAACTTATTGGATATTATTATTTTCCCAGTTTCCTTATAGCAATAATTCTACACTGGAAGCTTAGTAATTCCTAAGAAGAATTAAAAAAGTCAAATAAAGCCCCTACTAACACACACATATAGGGTTAATCTATTTTCCCATAATTTTGAATATAAAATATATACTAATATACTTGATATCAAGCCTCACAGTCTTAGCACCTTTTTTTTTTCTTTTTTTTCAAGTTTCAAGCATGGAAATTGGAATGTAACGAAATGCTTTTCAACTAAGAAATACAGATAGTAAGGTGATCACTTAAAAAAATGTTATCCTTGGCACACGCTAATCCCTTACATTTTGTTCTCTAAAACCTCTCATAAATATTGACAATCCTTCGTTCTCTTCCATTTGCACCCTTACTCTTTTTATTTCCTGCAAAACATCTCCTATTTCCTGCCATTTTTAAAATGAGTAAATGTCAACAGAATTGAACAGCCACTGGCTCATAAGTTTCTTAAAATTATCAAATCGTTGAACCTCTAAATTAGCTAAAAAGCTCCACTACTTAGCCAGATACAAATTTAAGTCTTGGCTTTCTTGACTATTGCATAAAGGAAATTGAAATGCTGCATTCCACTCCTATCAAATTCTCAACCGATCTTCACTAAGCTAACTTTCTCTTACACAACCATAAACCAAACAAAATCAATTTCTAGACCGGTAAATTCGACAAAAGCACCAATTAACTCACCGTGGAAACTCCATTGACGGCTTTGGAATCATCTTGAGTTTCAGAGAAACCAATGAACATTCACTGAAACATTTTAACAAACATTTATAATGCAAACTTCAACTGAAACCAAAAACCCATCGAGAAATTATCGTAGCGAAATAGGCATCGGCCATCCCCGGTAACCCTCTGAACCAAATAGCGTTCAACTTTCTTGGTGGCCGGTGATCCTCTACTTCCACTACATCAAAACCAATGAAGGACACGAAAAAACTTTTCCAAAGCATTTATCTATCTAATCTAGAAAATATATGAAATTAAGAAATTAAAATATATGTGGAACAAATATGAAAAGCAAAGAAAGAAAAGAAATTTATATTGACAATCCAATTCTGGCAAAGAACCGGTGGTTGGGGTCTCCGAGAAACGAATAATTGAGAAACGATAGATCTTCTAGCAACTTCATCGGCACTCCGGCGAGGTAGATCAGGATGGAGAAAGAGAAGGCGCATCGGAAGGGAGAGACAGCCGGATCTCATCGTCTGCGTGTCGCTCCGTCGATCCTCCATCTCGTCGCCGAAGCAGAGAAATCTTCACCAAAGGAAATCTGCATGTCTGCGACGGCTTCGACGGAGGCGGAGAAAAAGAGGAGAGAGGGGAGCTTCTGGCGGAGAGGAGAGAGTGGGACGAAAGAAGGGAGAGAGAGATCCGAGGTCGATGTGCGCGGGGCTAAGCCGGCGGGAGGAGAGAGAGTGAGACGAGAGAAGGAAGAGCGATGGCGGACAGAGGGGAGGCGAGAGAGGAGAGAGGAAGTGGCGGAGATACAGAATATAGGGTTTAATCATTTAAGATATTATTGAAATATTAAAAATAAATAAAAGGAGTAATATGTTTTAAGAAGGTAAGATATGTAATTCTCTTTTTTAACGTAAGGTACGTTATTTTTTGAAATATATATATATTTTTTGGGAAGATATTTAGAACAAAAATGTTGGATCTCATATAATTTATTGTTTCTCTTACAAGATAAAAACCTTTTTAATTAACTAGTTTTGGAGAATTGCCCTGCAAGTGTTTGCCATGTGTGAGTCAGCTGCACGATTTATTAGACAAACTCATTTTAATTTTAAACATCTAGTCATAGAAGAGTTTAAAAAATAATTAAATGGATATATAACTTTCGATGAGGCACATTTAAAAATTAGATTTTAAAAAAATGGTTGTGTTAAAATTTGTGTTTCAATCATGTATGTTTTTGTCGAATATTATATTTTCATCAATAAAATAAAAATATTAAGATATATTTAATGTGCAAAATCAAAAAGAAAATTAATTAGGGTGTACACGTGAACAAGAAAAGGATATGTATAGGCATACTTGAGCATAATTATTGAGTAGTGGTTTTTCTTAATATCAAAATATATTTAAAAACAAATCAAGTTCAAAACTAATTAGGTATGAAAAGGCTAAAAATGCTTGTTTAAGGATATATTCGGGAAAAAAAAAATACTTCAGTGGAGTAAACAAGAATAAAAAAATAGTCAAATACATGTAACCTAAAATATATAGAGAATCGAAAAAAAAAAAAAAACTATTTCAATAAGGATGTATTAAAGTTATTTAACTGAGAAATTAGTAAAAAAATAATTTAACGATGGGGATTTGACAATATGTACGAAGAAGGGTTGAATAAGAAGAAACATAAATATAGGACAAATGTGTAACAAAATAGCAAAAAGCCAAAAAAGGGGAACGAAACGTCCCGACGCGTCAGGCACATAGTCAAGCAGATTCACGCTTTTAATATGTAGGATAAAGTAAAATTTTAGTAACCAAAAGTTTTCAAATTTAAAAGGACAATCTATTTATTACATAACTTGATAAAAAAAAATGTTTTTCTTACAAAAAAATTGATAAAAATTGCAATTCACTTGCTGCTTGGCAAAGGAAAACTTAAAATATGTAGCGTATGTTTAGTATATGGATTCTGCAACAGTGTGTTAGGATTAAAGATTGTAATTAGTAGATTGTTAGAATTCTATAAGAATAAGGGACACGTGGACTTATGTAATTGGTTTAGCCTAGTGATTAGTTAGCTGGTCAGAATTGTATTTAATTAACACTTTGTATAGTTGCTCATTCATTCAATACAATAGATTATTCATTTTCAGAATTTCTTTATACTCAATTCTTTAGAAACTTTTTAGGTTTACTTACATAGTATCAGAACTACTTCCCGAAATTGGAAATATCACCGATAAACGACATTTCTTCTCGGTTCGTTCCAGTGTTTTTTACTCATTCAATCTCGTTAAAATTGGACATCAACAACTTCATTGTTGGCGGAAACAGGTTCTTTCTATGATTCATGGTCATCGATTGCTTCATTTTCTTTCTTCTTATTCTCTTCCACCTCCGTGATTCAAATTGTCAGTTGATGATGCTTCCGGAATTGTCAACCCTGATTTTCTTGATTGGGAGCAATAAGATCAATTGATCCTCTCTTGGTTATTTTCTTCCATGACGGATGCAGCAATATGGTCTATTTTTTTGCTCATAAACTCATAAATTTAGAAGATTTTTTTTCATGTAACCAAAAATATATAAAATTAGCTACGACCCTTCCAATATCAAAGCATCAAACTAATAACTCCAAAAATATTATAATTTCTCATATTTATGAAGCACAATCAGATAAAACCATCACAATATAAAATATGAGAACCATGATTGATTTATTTTCATACATAGAGGTCGACAAATGTTAAATAACAACCAAAAATGAAGGTTTTCGAAGAAAATATCATCATAAAAATAGGAAAAACTCATACCCATTAGAAAGAAGAAAAAGTATAATCATCAAGAAAAAAATTAGTATTTCCTACCAACCTTCTTTTGTTATGCACTCGCCAAAGAGGGAGAGCATGAGAGATCGAGTGACAATCTCAAAATCGAAGAGTGAAATGGTGGCTAGGGCACATATTGAACCCGCCAAATTTTCCTTCATGTACAAAGAAAGGGGAAAAAACTTACTTTCCCAAACAAAAAAAAAACACACAGAAATCAAGTGATCAAGGGCTCACACCAACAACAACTTGTCTTTGGTAATGACCAGCCTCCTCTCACAAACCCACATAGAGTTTGTCAAAATCCAAAGATATAGAGAATACAGAACAGTAGAAAGAGAGGCGGCCAAAGTGCAAAGTGCACGAAAGTATTACAAAGAGAGTGTGAACAGAAAACGAATCTAAGTACCAAACATTCTTTAAGACATTTTTTTTTATCTGACCTAGGAGCTTCTACGAAGGAGAGGAGAAGAGAAGTGAGAAGACGAAAAAGCCCCTGCCTAGCAAAGCAAAAAGAGAAAAAAGGGGCAGATCAAACATTTCGAGGAGCAGAATCGAAAATTTACTGTTCAAACAACAGTAAACTTCGACCACCTATAGTAGTACTGTATAATATAATTATTTCGGATATTTAGCAGGAAATCCCAATTAATAATAAACAAAAAGTGTGCGGGCATTCATAAATACACGGAAGTACAGGGGTATAATTACAAAAATTTAATTGTTTCTTATAAATCGGGGGCATTTCACCGACCTATTATCACTTTCTTCTTTGTTTTCTGGAGGCAGAGAGAGAAAACAAGCATCAGAAGTACTCAGAACTATCTTGTTCCCAAAGAAACCAGTATGGAGAGGCTTCAGAGGATGTTCGCCGGAGCCGGCGGAGGAGCTTTGGGACACCCTCCACCGGATTCGCCCACTCTCGATTCGTCGGAGCAGGTCTACATCTCCTCGCTCGCCCTCCTCAAAATGCTCAAACACGGTACGCCGTCATTTTCTCTCTTTCTATTCGATCTCGTCTTCTTGATATTTTCCGTTTGGTTCTTCGCATTTAGCTGGTTCTTTTACTTCTAGACCTAGTTTCTGGTTTTAGGGTTTCCTTGTTTTCCTGATTCGTTCGCCCGAATTAGGGTTTATTGCTATCGTTTTTGTTTCCTCTCTTTTGAATCTAAGAATGAAATTTGAGGAATCGAAACCCTAATAGAGAACATAGTCTTTTTTTTTTTTTGTGAAATCGTATAGCTAAATAGGAGTTCACTGGGATTTGAGGTTCAATTTGGGTATATTTTGATCTGTTTCTTCGGGATTTGACCCCTTTTTAGGTAGAGCTGGGGTTCCCATGGAGGTAATGGGACTGATGTTGGGAGAGTTTGTGGATGAGTACACCGTTCGTGTTGTCGATGTCTTTGCAATGCCTCAGAGTGGTACTGGTGTTAGCGTCGAAGCTGTTGATCACGTTTTCCAGACCAACATGCTCGATATGCTTAAACAGACTGGAAGGTACTTCTGCTTTTATTTGAATTGGCGTTTTACTGATGGGGTTATCGGACATAAGTTATTCCCAAATCTAAAATTAAGTCATTTGTCTTAAGTTGAATGAACTCATTTCCTTACCTGAGAAAATACTGGAGAAAATAAAGTATGTTTGTTGACTTGTGATGATATGTATTCCTGATGATTCTTTTCATGCACTGCTGCTAATCTCTGTGAGTTATTTTTTGCTTATATGTATTCCTGATGATTCTTTTCATGCTCTGCTGCTAATTTCTGTGAGTTATTATTTGTTTATATGAAGAGTGGTGTATTGTGAATGGAAGATGTCTAGTTTGGTTAGTTATTAAGGCTCCCGTTATTAGCAGCCATCTGTGAGAGTTGGCTTATTGATGCCATAGTTTGTTTAGCTCTAAATTTTGTTGCTACTTGTTATACATGACATCATTATGACTATCCAGATTGCCCACTAATATTGTACTGGTTTGGATAAATCTTGCAGACCAGAGATGGTTGTTGGGTGGTACCATTCACATCCTGGGTTTGGCTGCTGGCTGTCTGGTGTTGACATTAACACGCAGCAGGTTATATTTATTTTCTGTCTCTTTGAAATAGAATTTGTTTCTCGTCATTTTCCTGATGTTGAATTGTAACTCGTATTTCTCTCTCCTTGACACTTATATGTTGATAGTTCTCGGATGTATGAATAAGTAGTGTAGTTTTACTTTTCAAATCACGGAATAGCCCTGAACTACAAATGTGTGAATTATCCTCTGTTACTCTGTATGAGCTGAGTTTAGATATATTAACCTATAACTTGGGTCCCAGCTACCTAGTGAATTTCGTTTAAATAAACATTTTTTTTCTCTTATGTACAGAATACATGTTTTATTGTAACTGTTTTACATATAATTATACGCATAAGCCATAATGCTAATGCAGAGTGATGTTTGTTTAATTAGGAGGTTAATGCTATAGCTATACCCTAATTATAATTTGACTGCATATTTCTCTGTAGAGTTTTGAGGCATTGAATCAACGAGCTGTAGCCGTGGTGGTGGATCCAATTCAAAGTGTAAAAGGAAAGGTGGTGATCGATGCCTTTCGCCTCATCAACCCACAAACGATGATGCTTGGCCAAGAGCCACGACAGACCACATCCAACCTTGGCCATCTTAATAAACCATCCATTCAAGTGAGTGCAGGAAAAAAGAAATAAAACGTTTCCGTTTCCAATTATCTTGTATTTACAATGTTTTGACCTTTCATGACTCCTCTTTCAGGCGTTGATACATGGTCTGAACAGGCATTACTACTCTATCGCAATTAACTACAGGAAGAATGAACTTGAGGAGAAGATGTTACTTAACCTTCACAAGAAGAAATGGACTGATGGTCTAACTCTTCGGAAATTTGATACCCATTCCAAAACTAATGAGCAGACCGTGCAGGTAAGGATTCGTGAGTCTTCAAGTGGTAGTTACCTTATCTGTCATGGTGGTTTTTCTTTTTGGTTTATGTTCACTATTAGCTATCTATAGGGTTTTTGGTTTTTTTTTTTTTTCTCTGCAGTCATAGATAAACTGTAAAATTTTTCTCAATACCTTGCCTTAAGGAACCTTGTGTATTATCGAGAACTTCTATATGCTTATCCTTCGCCCCTTTTTTATTTAATTTTGGTTTAGCAGTGGGTTAAATAATTTTCTTGCTTCAACTTTTGTGCCTCATTCAGAGAAATCTGGTAATACTTTTGGCCACCTTGTCTCTGGTTTATCAGTAGGTTAATCAAGATCAAGTCATATCTTATAAAACATCTATCAGCAGTATTTCTTGCCTAACAACTATTTCTATGCAATGAAACAAACTTTTAGGTTCATGCAAGATTCATTTATTTTGACACCATAGATTCTTGTGGTATAATAAACTAGAATTCTACTGCCCAAGAGGTTTGTGATTTTCGTAATTTTTTCGTGGATTCGGATTTTGATTTTCCTGATTAAATTCAGTTTTTGAATTATTATGCGCCTCAGTGAACATGCTTTCCTATATAATCCGGCTGTTAACTTGTGAAAGGCATTTGACCATTTGTTTGGTTTCGGATGTTCAGGAGATGCTTAACTTAGCAGTAAAATACAACAAGGCTGTACAGGAGGAAGATGAATTGCCTCCTGAGAAGCTTGCAATTGCAAATGTGGGAAGACAAGATGCGAAAAAGCATCTAGAGGAACATGTCTCCAACTTAATGTCTTCCAACATTGTTCAAACTTTGGGAACAATGTTGGACACTGTTGTCTTTTAGGGTTTTTTTTTTTTTTCAAAGCCAATCCATGAAATATTGTGTTGAACCAAAAAGAAGCAAGCCCTTTGATTCCTTTGTAAGACCCTGTAGTCTTTATGATCTCATAGGCTTGCATGCAATTGATAGCACCATTCAGATTTGTTCCTGTTCTGCTTAAATTTCTCTTACTGAATATTTTACTTATTAAACAAATTCCTTGTGTTGGACTTGAATTGCATGTTGCTCTTTATAAAATGGTTATTCCGTTAGCCGGCACTTTCTCATGTGTGTGTAAGCGATTGCTTAAAGTCTCGGATATGTGCACGCCGCTTGATTTTAAGTTGTTAAAGCTCGTTTCTCGTGATTTTAATTGTCGGCCATTTTCATCCCAAAGCTAAAAGATAGAGAAGATATTTATTATTTCTCGACTGCCAGATACTTAATTTAACCAAAGTTTGATGAAAATGACATTTTTCAACACTCTATATAAATGACAAGCACAATAAGCTAGCTTTAACAAGAGAAAGCTAAAGGGTTTAACTTTAACCTAAGCCTTTTACATCAATAAATGACAAAAGCAACTAAATGGGGTTCAAAAAGATACGGGCGAAATCACACACCGTCATTTTTCCACGCATTACCAATAGGACACTGGTTTATTGCTCTAAAAAAGTCTCCTCCATACAAGTCCACAGTAAACCAACTTCTTTATTTTTTTTGGGTTAAACTGTTCCAAATTAATCACCCTTGCTTTACAAAAGCGGCCAAACGCTTGATCAAGCTCTCAGCCTTCTCAGATTCCGGCTTAAGGAGATGAAAGATGTGATCCTCTCCTTGAGTCTCCTCAATCTCAATTGTCCCTTCCCACGTGCTCTCCTTCACCTTCTCGTAATAAAGCTTCCCTCTATCCCTTAGTATGTCCTCCCCAGCAACAAGAACAAGTATTTTACCGCAAGCTTTCAACCCCTCGAGACTCGGGGCTCCCTCTGCAAACGGGTTGATAAGCGGGTCGTCGTTTCCCTTCTCCGAAGGACATACGACCTTCCACCACCGGTCCACCATCGTTCTCCGAACCGGATCCCCTGCCTCCAAACCCACCAGATCCTCACCCCAAAAGTAGGGATGAATCAGACCAATCCCAGCTATCTTCAGTCCATGACTTGGATCCGAGTCCGACCCGGATAATCGACAAACCATGTGGTGTGCGATGCTAGCTCCGGCGCTGTCCCCGAGGAGGAACACGCGGTCCAAATCCACGTCATCCTTCAGCCACGGCTCGGCGGCGGCGGAGTCGGAAGCGAGCCACCGAAGCGCCGCCCAGCAGTCGTCGTAGGCGGCGGGGAGAGGGTTCTCGGGGGCTAACCTGTAGTCGACCGAAACGACGGCGATTCGAGCGGCGGCAACCAGCCGGTTCAAACCGTTGTGGTAGACCGGGTCGGCTGTCGATGATATGAAGAAACCTCCTCCATGAAAGTAAACCGCCAGAGGAAGCTTCTGGTTCCTGTCGAGGTTTTCAGTGTCAGGACGGTACAGTCTGGCGGAGACGCCGGTTTCCGGTACGACAACGACGTCCTTGGAAACGACGCCAGTTTGAGGGTCCAGACCCGGTGGGGTGACTTGGGTCCCGGCCAGCCGCTCGATGGTTCCGTCCTTGTAGAGCCGGAGAAACGGAAAGGCATCAATTGAGACTTCTGCTGATTTGGTCGAGCCCATTGTGGGAAAAAAAAACACGACAATAAGTGAAGTGCATGTGAGAGAGGTAGGCGGAGGGGTTATTATAGTTGGAACGTCAATAGGAGAGAGACATGGGCATGGAAAAGATTTAGTGCTATTTAGTTGACTTTAATTTAAATTAAGATGTAATTTATGTGAGAATTTTTAATTATAATAAAAAAATTAAATATAATTATTTTTTTAATATTTATTATAATAAAATTTAAATTTAAAATTTGAATTAATAAAATAAACGGGATTAAATTTCCTCAATTACAGGTGGGCGTTGATTTACTTACACCGACAAAATTGATATGGGTTTGAAGTGATTAGGGTCGTATAGATTTTTTTTTTATTAGCAAAAAAAAAAAAAACAGAATTATACGACAAAATAATTAGGCTGAGCATGTTAATGATGTGATAATAATATATATTTTATGACCTTTGAGTATATGACCAACTAATTGTAGAGATGATTCCCAATAGACTTCGGAGCCACCCAGACTACTAATCAAGGGTTTGGTGAAAGGGAATTATGAACTCGCCACCGAAGTACGTCTAGTTTGTTGGGTTTTAAAATATCATTTCTTGTTTTGAGTATTGACTAGTTGGAGGATTAAAAAACAAATAAGAAACCAAGGCGGGCAAGAAAATAATTAGAAGACAAAAGCAATATCAGTATTTTTTTTTCATTTTCAAAGAAAATAAAAGTTAGGTACAAGTTGAAGCACTAAAGAGCAAAAGCATTGAAGTTTCTTTATTTTTATTTGTTGGTGGGGTACACCCTGAATGATAATTAAATCGAATTCGTGATTTCCAGCAATAATGGGAAGATATAAATAAGAAGATTATTGTTTTGGACAAAAATTGCTTTTATCGTTTGAAACCCGTAGTCGTTTTTGTTTTGTTTTTTGTTTTTTTTGTTTTTTTTTTTTTCTAAACCTAACATCAATATTAGTGTTGAAATTTTGAACGGGTCGTCTGCGATCGCTTAAAAATTTTAATTTTTAGCCTGACGCCCGAACCTGCCCGCCTAACGCCCGAACCCGCCTGCCCGAGCCCGAAAAGGTCAACGGACGGGATGCGGGCCTAGTTTTGACTGTCCGAGCCTGGTCAAGCAGCCCGAGCCCACTCGAGTGGCCTAAAAAAATATATTTTATTATATTTTTTAAATTTTTATAATATTGTATATATATATTATTTGTACATAAATAATTATTAAGTTATTTTGTGTTAAAATTATACAAAAACTAAAATCAACACACATTATTAATACAATTTAATAAATTAAATTTGTATATTAAATTTTAAATTTGTAATTCATGATTGCTTCGTTAAAAACATTACCAAGAAAAACCCAATTGGGATTAAAACTTGGTAAGAAAAAAAGAATACAATCATTTTGTGACGAATTATAAATTTTACAAACTTTCAAAGTCTAAATATACAATTACAATATCGAAAGTAAATACATATTTACAAATTACAATTTAGTTTGAAGTTGAAGGATCATCTTCAAAATTAAATATTAATCTATTAAATTTATCGATTCATTCTTAACTTGCTAGCGAAATTGTATCCACTAAACAATGATCGGCACGATCTTAATCCTTAATGCAGACCAATGCTATGTGTAATTTAGAATAGCAATATTTACATTGAGCTATGTGTTTAGTGTTACTGTCATTGTCAACATCCTCAATTGTGTCGAAGTGATCCCAAACTGTCGAGGTGCGCTTGCATTTTCTCTTGGAGGTTGCAACACTTGTACTCGCCACTTCTCCACGCCCACCACCATTGCGACCACGACCTCCAGTACGTCCACCACGGCTCAGATTTGCAGGTTCCTCAGTTGATTGTGTTTGCGATTCCTGCGTAATAAATTTATTCGTAGGAAATTGTCTTTCTTCCACGTTATGTTGAGCATCAACAGGAATACCAACATAACCAAAATAATCTAATATAAAAAATAAGAGCGATTCTAGAGAGAGAGCTTTAGGATATTTGTGATAGTTATTGGAAAAATTATGTGAGAGATTGAGAGAAATTGAGAGAGATTGAGAGAGTTTGGGTGAGAAAAATGTTGGGGGATGGGGGAGTATTTATAGGGAAATATTTGGGTTAAAAAATTGATTTTTTTCCCTCAAAATTCGGATCCAACGGCTACTTTCAATTTTTGACGGGTCGGGTTCGGGCCGAAATTCGGGCAACGATAAAAAAAAAAAAAGCCGTTGGAGTTGGGCGACGGGTCAGGTCGGTGCCAACGGTAAAAAATCTAGCCGTTGGTCGGACTTCAGGTTCAGGCAATTCGGGCTGGAGGGAAAAAATTTTAAAAAAAGTCCAACAATCGTCAGTTGAGTGCATTCTTTCGGCGGCGGGCTTCGACGATATCGTCTAATTTCGGGCAGCCCGAGCCTGAGCCCAAAAAGTTCGGACTTCGAATAGAGCCGTTGGCCCAAAGTTCTAGCACTAATTAGTACCATATGCAATTCACCAGTCCATCCTTTACAAATCGTTATTTTAAACTATCATCATCTTGTGTACGCTTATTTCATGCAAGGTAGTGGCCTACAATCGCTCCAATAAACAATACTACGACTCTCCTAATATCTTTATATTTTGTGGGCTATACGTACACGTGATCTATATATTCCCCAGAAAGTAAAAACTAATTATTAAAGCTTGACTCCTTCAAAAAGAATTAAAGGCTAAAGATTGATCACATCAGAAAGAACATTGCTAAGAACATTAGAACTCCGCCATACAAGCTTTGGTGGCAGGGACTTTTAAACACTGGCAAACCGTACAACATCAAACCGTAAACACAAGATAACATTAACAATAATCAAATCAAATCAGAGGCGGCCTGTCTCTATTGAAGAAAGCCGCCAACCGTCGGATCAAGTCCTTTGAAAGTTGGCCATCCAAATCATTCAAATAAAAAACATGATCTTCGTCTCTTGTCTCTTCAATCTCGACTACACCCATCCAGCCACTCCTACTCAGCACATCATAATACAACCGACCCCTATCCCTCAACATGTCCTCCGCCACACAATCCAACACCCTCCCGCACCCAAGCCCCGCCAAGCTCGGCGCACCCTCGGCCACTGGGTTTATCATCGGATCATTGTTACAAATTCTGACGAAGGACAAACGAACGGCCAAATCGGATCCACAAATGCCTTCTTCTCCGGGTTCGATGCCTCCGACCCGATTGGAACGGAGCCCCAGAAATACGGGTGCGCCAGGGCCAGGCCCAAAAGCCCAATACCAAGCCCACACTCGGGGTCTCCAGCTGCCAAGGCCAAGTTATGGGCAATGTTGGCGCCGGCGCTCTCTCCGGCTAAGAACACGCGCCCGAAATCCGCGTGGTCGTTGAGCCAGGGCTCGGGGCCGTTACCGCCGTGGTGGGATATGATCCAGTGCAGCGCGGCCCAGGAGTCGTTGAATGCAGTCGGGACGGGGTGTTCTTGGGCTTTCCGGTTATTTACGGAGACGGCGAGGCCTTTGGCTTGGGCGACGAGGGCGTTTAGGTAATTATGGCACTTGGGGTTGATCGGGGAGGAGACGCAGAAGCCGCCACCGTGGAAGTAAACGACGAGAGGGAGCTTGTTGAATGTAGTGTCATTTGAGTGGGGAGGTAGAGGCGGGCGGTTATGCTGGATTCGGGGAAGTAAAAGCATTTTTGGGGATTGAGCAAGTTGCTGAGCACTTTTGGGTTGCAACGGCGAGTCTCGCGCTCGATCTGTCAATGTGAGGCCTTGCCCTGTCGGATTCGCGTCGCCATGGGAGCGCCCTTCGAGGTTCGAGGCCTTCTCTTCGTGGATGCAACGGCGAGGCATTCTCCGCTGATAATCGCGACGATTTGTTTTTGGTAGGTAAGGCCTCCAAACGGAGGAAAGAGATTTTTAGGGAGCGAGGGATCTTCCCTTTTTCAAAAACTTAAATGCTTTCGAGCAAAAATTCGTGTTATAATTTATGACTCGTTATAATATTTTTTTTTTAAAATATACTTAAATTAAAAATAATTTTAAAGTATAATTTTAAAATTATAAATTAAACGTACACTTATTTATTTAGACTTTTTTTTCCATATTTTAAGAATTTTTTTCATAGTTTTCCTTCTTTATTTTTAAAGATATTTTAGACATTTTAAGGTCAAAATTATGTCTTAGACCAGAAAATGTATAGATTTACATATTAAATACAATATGAAAGTATATATTTAATGAGATTAAAAACTGAAAGTATAAACTTAAAATATAAAGTATGAAAATGTAAATAACCCTAAAAAAAAGTGTAAAACTTGCATACTTAGTGTTATTTTTGTTATGTTCTAATGTGTATTGTAGTTATTTCAAATAATGAAATCTACTTGTTGTTATAATTATAGTAAATCTGTTCTAATTTTAGGGGGGCATACGCCCTCGGGTGTAGCGTCCCTCTACCCCTATTTGGATTGGAGATGTTTTTACAGGCTAAAGTGTGATTATTTCTGCTAAAAATTATAATGCACGGCATGTTTATACGAGTAAATTTGAGATTAGCAATATTTTTTTGGAATCCTTTTAAAATTTCAAGATCATTTATTTTTAAATCATATCCTACAATAATTAAAATTTTCTTATTTATAAAATATTTTAAATTGTTTGTATATAATTCACGACTCGGGTTCAGATCTGCTCTATTATCCAGCCCAGTCATTAAGAACACAAAACCAAAGCCCAAATGACGCTCCGTCCCTCCCAGTTAGGGGTGTAAATCGGCCGGGTAGGGTAGGGCTGAGCCAAAAAATTGAGCCTACCCGACCAGTGCAGGTTGAGAAAATTTTGAGCCGCGATACTCTCTTAAGTCTACAAACCCGCAACCTTTTGGGTGACCTCGGGTAGGGTCGGGTTACTCGGGTTGGTGATCTTAAGAACCACATGATCACTTTTTAATCAATTAATCTGTGCTTGTTACAGAAGAAATCATTATCAAACAGAACATGTCTTTCCTTCAAGAGGGGGTTTAAATGCAAGGTGAACAATTAAAACACTCACTTTGAAATCAAACACTTCCAATATAAATAAAGAATGTCCTAATTCAACAACTATGTCATACAAGTATTTTTTACACAAACCGTGAATCCAAAACATAAATAAGTTAACAGTTTAAATGCATAAAGTCCATAAACTTATGAAAGTAAGAATTTGAAGTATTGGACATTGTTTTACCTACTTTGAACATATTCGGCCGGGTAGGGTTACCTCGGGTTCATGTAACCCCACCCCACGCCCCTACCCGCGCAGTGCGGGTTAGGCATAATTAAAATTGAAAATTAAATAAAAAATTAAAAACCTGTAATTTTTGAGTAGGATCGGCTCGGCTCGGCCGGGTTCGGGGTGATTTCTTACGGCCCTACTCCCAGTCCCACTCAGCCCCTCAGTTTCCACCCATACCGAAATTGTCGTATTTCCATTTTATTACGTTAGCCTTTTCCATTGACCCTGCCCGTAAACGAAAACGACATAAAAAAAAAAGCCCAGAATTCAAGCTCGCCACTTTTACCTTTCCCGTTTTCTGCAGAGAGAGAGAGAGAGAGAGAGAGAAGTGAGAAATGGAGAAGATGGTGGCTCTGAGATCAGTATACCGGTCGGCCTGGTCCAGATCTTATCGCGTGGCCGCCATCAACCAGCAGCTGCTCCGCCACTACTCCGCCGCTCGAAACCTCTTCAATTTCTCATCGCCGCCCACCTCTACTTCTTCTCCCAACGGCCTCGCTTCTTTTGGTATTCTTTCTTCTCTTCAACTAAGCCTCCGAATTCATTCTTCGTCTTTCTCGTATAAAGTCCTTTTTCGACACAGATCAATTATTTTTTCTCCTTACTTTGTCATGCTATTGAAATCTTTTCACTTGAACAGTTTGAATTTGTTCTTCTTGTTACGATTTGAACTTTTCGCCCCTTGTATGTTTGATTATATGCCTGAATGATCAATTTGACACCGAATCCCCCTTTTTGATTCCGAGTCTTTTTATTTTCTCTTCTTGAAGCAATTGAAATGGGACAGATTTTAGTATACATGTAATAATATACGCATGCCTGGTTGTCTACGTATATAGATATTCATATTTGCAATTGATTTACTCTGGCATATATTCAGGATCTAAATTTCAATGCACTTCTTAATAACTTACTACGAACTTGCAGCTCTAGAAGCTTATTAGGCACGCCTGAATTATTTTAGATGTTGTACCAAATCACTTGCGTTAGCCTGTGATTTGCTTTTATGGAGTTCGGGACCTTTTTTTTTTTTTTTTTTTTCTCTTTTGGGTATATGCATATTTACAATTTCAAAGGACAGAATCTTAATACTGCATAAATGATGCATCAACATTAATGGGGGTGCAATAAAACCCATTTCCTTATTTCTTATCCTTATACATTTGGTAGACCTTTTGGCCATAAGTATTGCAGTGTGTTGCTAGTTGCAATGTTCGTTATCTAATTGGAGTTTGTTCGTTCTAAGAGTGTTTTGTTTATTATACTATTGTTACGTTCTTTTTTAGATAGCTGTTAAGTTGTTATTTTTTCTCCGTAATTTTGTAAACTATAGATTGCAGGTCTCCTTTCTCAATGGGTTTGGGAAGTAGACGATTTTTTAGTGAAGATGTAACTCACGTGCCTCTCATAAAGGACCCTGAGCTAGAAAGGGCTTTCAAGGATTTGTTTGCTGCCAGTTGGGACAAACTCCCGGATTCTCTTCTCCTTGAAGTAAAGTCGGCATTGAAGAAGAGCAATGACGAAGCTGGCAAGGAGGCAGTGGCCAATGTTTTTCGCGCGGCTGAAGCAGTTGAAGAATTTGGTGACATAATCACGAATCTTAAGATGGATTTTGATGACACCATTGGAATGGCTGGCGAGGTATTGTATTGAGCATGGAAGATAACTTTATGTTTCTTCTTTTCCCTCTCCAATTCTGATCAGTTTGATGATTTTAACTTGTTTGTAGAATGTCACGCCCTTGTCAGACGAGCATGCGAATGCACTTCGTACAATCTTCGCTCGCTACTCTGCCTACTTGGATTCATTTGGTCCTGATGAGGCCTTTTTGCGTAAGAAAGTGGAGACGGAGCTGGGAGCTAAGCTGATATTTTTGAAGATGAGATGCCGTGGGCTGGGTGCCGACTGGGGAAAGGTATAAACAGATACAGAAAAACTTTGGTAGTTGTTGTCTCTGCAAGTAACTCTTGCAATATCATCCCAACAACGTAGCATTCCAAGCAAAGAAAAGTTTCTAACCATATGGCACATGCGAAATCAGGTTTAAAAACTAGCAAATTTAGAGTACGTTAGCAACTGCAAACTCTGTTTTCTAATCTTTTTTACCCTCTCTGGAATGTGAATTAGGAAGGGGACTCGCCGTAAACTTATCAAACGATGCTTTGCCTTAACGCTTTGTCATTTCTGCAAAGCTAGTTGCTCGGCGCTTACTGTTATTTTGTTTGCTGAATGCAGATAACAGTTCTCGGTACTTCGGGGCTTGCTGGGTCATATGTGGAGCAAAGAGCTTAACTCAAAGCTTCGAGATTTTTCAATATTTGTGATCTTTCTTGTGTTTAGAATCATGTTCCTGAATGTTTCGAGAAAGACCTGCATATCCTTTCCTCAGAAAACCATAAATTTCAGGCTGATGGCTGTTCAATAAGAGCTTTATCTTTGTCGACGATAATGCTGGAAGAATATGACATCTTTTTTTTTTTTTTTTTTTTTTTTTTTTTGACGAGAATTCTGGAAAAAAATTACATTTTTTTTTTTTTTTTTTTTTTTTTTTTTTTCATTAATAACCTAGAATCCGACAAATTTTGTTGCAGTGCACAACCGAGTTGCCTCTATCTCAATATAGCGTAAAGTCACTGGTGCGCTTGTTTCCTTTTGCAGAAAGAATTTTAACTAGTTGTCACATGCAAAATGACAATTTAACATTGGGGACACAAGCAATGTTTTGCAATAATCCACTACTTTTGCATGGAATGAAATATCTATCTTAACGAAGTAGTGGCCTCAAATCAGAAGGTACCTATTGCTTTGATTTTTAGCCAGGTTTTTTTTTTTTTTTTTTTTTTTTTTTGGTTTCCCCATTCGTGCTTGGACATGTTGATTTCATCTCAAATTCAATTTATAATACAATGTAGCTTTTCTAACCATGCCATGCCCAGTATTGAACCTTGTTTTTATAAACAGCAGATGTAGAATTATAGATGCTATATTTCCAATCAAAGAAAAAGATGTAGATGTTTTACTGATGGCTATCCCTCATGTATCTCTCCGTGCTTCTTTTATTGAGAAATTGAAATGTTCCTTGCATTCTTTTTCTATAGCTGGAGTTAATGTTTTAGATGAAACTGTTGGCTAAGGGAGCTGCGCTTTTTTTTTTTTGAAATTCAATGTTGATAATAACCCCACCGTGCCGGGAAGTATGAAAATATGATAACTTGTGAATTTTACGTTATAAGTTACAAACTTCAAACGTTGGTATGTAAGTTACAATAGCTTTATGAATTTTAAAAGAAACGATACCTTGTGAATTTTAGGTTAGAATTTGCATACAATGATACAATTGCAATTAGAATTTGCATACTCAGAAGGATGCAACCCCACCCTCCTGGCCTTAGCAGCATAAATCAGTGTCCAACTAGAGCTTGAAAACGAAGTAGTTGGTTGTGTGACTGGGGCCTACTTAGTTGGTTTTTTAATCATCAAAAAACAAAAATCAAATAAGGTGGTGTGAGCTCTGTCCAATTTGGTGAAGTCAAACAAAGCATGCTTTTTTGATGGCTTAGTGTGCGCTCGGGTAAGTGGGATGGGCTCTGCTCAACCATCTATCATGGTGATAAAAGCAAATATTATCATTTATGACACCATTTTAGTGGCTTATTAGTCTCCACTCTCCACAATGTCTGACTACAACCATTCCTAAAAGAAAAACACCCAGCTTTCATGTTCCTGTTCTCTGTAGCAGAGCATGAAAAAGAGCTTAAAGGTGCTTCTTCAGAAACAAGAAAAGAAAACCCAAGAGAAACAAGTAGTCTAATCTATGTGAATGAAGAAGACAATTCACACAGAAAAATTTGACCCTTGACCCCCAGTATGAATTTATTACTTGAGACGCCGACGAAAAACTACTAATAATTAGGGAGTAAAAAGAAGATGAAAAAGAACAAAAAAAAAAAAAGACTCATCGGTAAGTGAGCTTGGCTGTTTTGGTGCCTTTACGCCATGACCAAGATTCAGAAGGGGACTTGGGCAGAGGTGGAAGCAACACGGCCTTACGACAGAGGCCGAAAGGCCATCCCTCACAGTGGCAGAACTCTTGAATTATGGAACGCCTCTGAAACTCTTTCAAGTCCACCCCATTTAAGCTTGAGCTACGTGAGAAGCTTGATTTCACAGAAACAAACACATCCCTACTCGCAGCACTCGAACAGCATGAAAAACAGCTTTTCACGGATAAGAACTCTTCTCCTTCGCAGTCTACACCGTTCATGTCCTCTTTTTGTTCAATCCCTTTTGGTGTAATGTATAACTCTCTGGTTACTGTAGAATAGACCCAAGAAAAGCTATCTGACATCAGAAGGACGGGCTTCCTCCTCAACTTCTCTAATGCGCCGCTTCGAATTGCCGAAACAACCACCTGAAAACAAAGAAAGAAAGTTAAACAAGAACCCAATTTTCAGGAGAAAATATGAAGTTGAATGCGTCACTTGGGAGTAATGGTTAGTACTTCCTGTTCTTCATCGAAGTCACTTGTTGGATATTCCTCATCAGGGTTTGAAGTTGAAAGGCATCCTCCAAAGTCATGGCAATTGGAAAATGCGTCCTTCAAACATGCAGCGAGAAATTTGCATCTCTTAGAAGGATTTGTTGGCTCTTCTTCATGATAAAAGATGGTCATGTTTAAGAAGAAACTTAAGAGAGAAATTTGCTATTGATTTAGAGGTACAGATATATATATATATAAACAAAATTTGGAGAGATAATTCCTACTTGTTTTGATGTTTAATTGGACTTCCATTAGTGATAGTGGCCTTGCAGCTTATTTGACAACGTTGCTTACTTGCTTTATATCCTTTGGGGTAAAGGAAAAGTTAAAAGCACAAAACACGTTTCTAATAAATAAACCTTATAAATTCTATTTAAGAGATTCAAACGTTTGTTTCAATTACTCTATTATCCTTCTGAAGAACTTTACATTTGTTTGCTTCTTCCATTTTCTTTGCTTTAGGTCTTATTTTGTTGTTTTCAGTGGTTCACTTCAAGATAAAGTCATGGTGAAATAGGACGACATATTACCAAACTATGACTAAAATTGGACAAATGTGTTAAAAGATTTTATTCCTCTCATTGAAGTTATTTCAGTTGAAGATAATATTTAGACACAAACAAGTGAACTACAACCACTAAGCATCCGGGTCCCAATTCCTTTTCAATGGAAATCAATTAAAGGGTTTTTGAAATTTAGCCAAAAAAGAACAAATAAAATAGCCTATCCTCATAAAACCAGAAATCCAACAGACGAAATTGTTTCCTTATTGAACAAAAACTAAAAAGTAGTCTTAATGGCTTATATGTAAAGTAATTCTTCTCCTTCAAAAAAAAAAAAAAAAAAAAAACCCTGAAACATCATCAACCCAAACGTCTTAGAAAAGTGCATATCGCTCTACAGAGCAGAAGCAAAATTGGAGCCAAAAAAGGCTGTCCCATTGTGGTAAGAGCCAAATGATCAAAGCTTTACATTGTAACTATGACAATTCCTTACAAGAAAGTGTTTCTAGCAAAATCCCCACTTTCTTTCGGAAGGGCAAACAGATATTTACATGAATGAAACAACAGCCTCTCCAATAAATAGACTGCAAAATCTAGCACTCTTCTTCACTCAACAGATTTTGCAACCGCAAGTATGTTATCAAGCACTAGTTGAGAGAAACACGCAATACATCACAAAGCAGTGTTTAAATAAGCACATTAGCATCTCAAAGTACACAAGAAACTTGAATCTTTCGGAAGTAGACAATTAAAGGTGCAATTCAGTTGCCAGATCTCTGGAGTTGCTGAGAGGTTAGAGAGATGAGAGACCGTAGTTTAGCAACGGCAGAGGTCTTATCAGGTGGACACTTGGAAAGAGAAACGTTCAACGCATGAAGAGCCTCGTCAAGCTTGCCCGCAGCCAACGCAGAACATCCAGCCTTAAAGGCTTCATCAGCCATTCGGACATCATATTGCGCAGTTGAATTCCCATCAGAGCTCTTCTTCTTGCCTGAAGGGGAAGAAGATGCGGATGGGGATTGAAGGAGGGCAGTAGCGCGGGCAAGCTCTAGATTGGAAATGGCAGAATCAATCTCAGCCATTAGTGCTTCTGGGGTTGCTGGTATAGATTTGACACCATCAAAAACGTTCCAACGAGGTTTTATTTTCATTCCTTGTGCAGAAGCAGAAGTAGGACTAGGAGCAGAAACCATCTCCCTCGTTGGCTGCTGCGCTTGTGAATCTTGTGGTCCCACACTATTACGCCTTCTTCCCCACATAATCATTACCTTTAGAGAGAATTTGTCAA
Organism: Morus notabilis; assembly: GCF_000414095.1. NCBI lineage: Eukaryota > Viridiplantae > Streptophyta > Magnoliopsida > Rosales > Moraceae > Morus > Morus notabilis. The sequence continues at coordinate 85,985 of NW_010359164.1, read as the reverse complement.
GTTTAATTCAACCCCATTTGCGAAATGAACTGGGAAAACAAAAGAAATCACGGGTTTTCAGTTATAAGAGCAAACATCAATCATGAGTTATATCTGGAACATCCTTGAATATGAATACAGAATTGTGTTCTCCTGAATTACAAAGTCAAATAAAAAAATTAAAGTATAATAATCAAGCTGTGTCAAATTTTTCATTTTTGTCGTGAACCTTTTTTAACTCATAACTAATAATTCAAACAAATTTCTTCTCGAGTTGTTTACTCGTCCCGTTCATATTTCTTTCAGAGATAAAACAATGTAAAAAGGGATTGTCGGAATAGGCCTAATTTTATCAATAGATGTACCAAAGATGAGTGTATTTGGAGTCGTGGCAGAAGTAGAAAACTCTTCCCAAACGCCAATTCTCACTGTATTTTGACGAATTATATTTTGTGTTCGGTTCCAATTCCATAGTTTTGCTCGTGAGTTGGGACAAGTTCGTTTCTTGGAGTTAATCTGAAATCTGAATGTTGAAAAAAAAAGGGAAGGAAAATGATCGATGATCATCTGCGACGGACACCATCGTAATAGAATCTGGACCCCTGGAAATGGTCCAAATCGTTTTTGAAAAATGACTTTTCGGGTAGTCAGAATCAGATAGGAACCCACTCCCACTACTCCATCTATTGATGGTGTCTATGTTCATTTGCATAACTCATAACTTGATGCGAGAAAAAAACACTCTAATAAAAATGTTGAATAAAAATTTTTGTAAAAAAAAACATTGTAACAATATGATTTAAGTCATAAAATGAACAAAAGTTAATTAACTCTATGCCATCAAAGTCCTTTGATTCAAAATGAGGCTGCACACTTAAGTACAAAGTGTGGATCCTATTTTGTATCGGGGTTGGAAGATTCAAATTTAAGACTTCAACATTAGGTGAATCTGAAATTATCACTACATTAAACCTGTAATTATTTTACTAGTTTTTTTTTTTAATTATCAAGTTTTTGAACAAACACCATCAAATGCACATAGGTTTTCTTTTTAATTTGAGAATCCTCCTATTATCAGCTAGAAGTATGTCCCTATTTTCTCACCAAACAAAGAATACATTGCTATCAAGCTTGAAGTAGAAAAGGTTTCAAGAGTGATAGAAACCAGCAAGAGAATAACAATTTTAAGAGAACCAAACAAGACATTGATCGATTAATGGAAATTATATTGATGTTATTAATGAGAAAATAGGAACGAAAATTATATTGATGTTACTAATGAGAAAATATGAAGGAATACAAGATGTGACCCCTTACACTCCCTAGAGCCAAGACTCGACTAAATTCTCACTGAGCAAGATGATGGTTACCCATCCCTAGGTCCTGCTCACATTTTATTCCCTGCTACTAACTAACTAACTGACCCCAATCTTAATGCACTCAGGCCTTTCACACGTTACCATCACTTCCTCCTTTTCCCCCCACATCACGGCTCCCAATCTCCTTTCCTTCTTCTGCCAACTCAGCGGTCCTATCACCCACCGAAACTGCAGGTGTCCCCTCCAACTCAGCAGCCCGGTCCTTACCCTTTTTCATACCAGCCTTTCTCTTGCGCGCGTAAGTGAACTTCAAAGGAGAATTTGACAGCTTGATTATTATACTTACTTGCGCGCGTAAGTAGAATTACAAACTCATTGGTCTGCAAGTTCGCAGCTATGGCAGCAAGCTTTTCATCCAAGGCAAGTTGTTGCCACAGCTCATCGGTGTCAGGGACAAAAGAGGCAGATAGTGCATTCAAGGCTCTTCATTCCGGCAGTCGTCATGAAGCATCCACCGCCTTATTCTCCAATCCGAGCATGTATTGTATCTCAAAGTCATAGCCGAGGAGTTTGGAGAGCCACCGTTAGTGGGAATCACCAACCACCCGCTGCTCAAGAAAGAATTTGAGACTGCATTGATCCGTGCGAACAATGAAATGGCGCCCTATGAGGTAAGGTATCCATTTATGGACAGCGAGTACTATCGCCACGAACTTCCTCTCGTACACAGACTTATGCCTTCCTTGGGACGACAAAGCTTGGCTAAAGTAACTTGGCTAAAGTAGGTGATGGGGCGCTGATTCTGCATAAGGACTGCACCTACTGCTACACCTGAATCGTCAGTTTCAAAGACGAAAGGCTGGGTAAAATCCGGCAGGGCCAAAACTGGGACTTAGGTCATTGCATCATTCAACTGGTTGAACGCTTCTGCCACTTTGCGTGACCAACAAAAATTGTCCTCCAACAAGTTAGTGAGCGGCCATGCAATAGAACCATAACCCGCCACAAATTTTCAGTAATAGCCAGTCAATCTCAAGAATCCTCGCAGCTCCTTTAGATTAGTGGGGGCCGGCCAATGTAACATAGCTTCTATCTTGGTGAGGTTGACTGTAACGCCCTTCTCGGAGACGATATGGCCCAGATATTCCAAAGAAGTTTGGCCGAAGCAGCATTTTTTCTCATTAGCATACAGCTGATGTCTTTGTAATTCCGCCAAAACCATATCCAGGTGTTCGGCATGCTCCTCGATGGTGCAGCTATACACCAAGATGTCATCGAAAAATACCAAAACGAACTTCTGAAGATAGGCCTGGAACACCTCATTCATGAGGGCCTGGAACGTGGCGGGTGCATTGGTTAGGCCAAAAGGCATCACCAAGAACTCGTAGTGGCTGCCGTGTGTTCGAAACGCCGCTTTGGGCATGTCTTCCCTTCGGACCCTGATTTGGTGATACCCAGACTTCAGGTCGATATTCGAAAAAATAATAGCCACATTCAACTCGTCCAGATGCTCATCAATGACTAGGATCGGGAAGCGGTCCGACACCGTTGCCTTGTTAAGAGCTCGGTAGTCCACGCAGAATCTCCAACTCACGTCCTTCTTCTTTACTAGCAAAACCGGGCTCGAAAATGGGCTCACACTTGGTTAAATAATTCCCACTGCTAACGTTTCTCCCACCAACTTCTCGATTTCATTTTTCTAGGCTTGCGGATAGCGGTACGACTGAACGTTGATAGGCGATGTCCCCTCCTTTAAGACAATGGCGTGGTCGCGGACTCACTCTGGAGGTAGTCCGATTAGCATTAAAAACACCCCTGCTCACCGCCGCAAAACCTCTGCCACCTATGCAGGCAATTCTCCACTCCCCACTTCTCCTTCCACTTGGTCCACCGTAATCTACTAAACTCCAACCATAGCCCTTGCCCTTCACGATGCAATGCCCGAATCATCACCTTTAGCGAAACTGGGATCTTGCAAAGCCCAGAATCGCCCTGCAACAGAACTGGAGTTTCCCCAACCTTGAATTTCATTGTTAGGGTTTTCCAGTTCACCGCCATAGAGCCCAAGGTTTTCAGCCGTTTCATTCCCAATATCACATCCGAACTTCCTAACTCCAAAGGAAGGAAATCCTCAACTATTTCAATGGATTGCAGTAAAATTCGCACCCCTCGGCAAAGACCCTCCCTTTTTACTGAAAGCCCAGTTGCTATCACCACTCCATAATTACCAGTCTTGCCCAAGGGTAAGTTGAGAGACTTTACCAAATCAGTCGAAATGAAATTGTGGGTTGCACCACAATCGATCAAGACAATGACCTCTTATGCTCCAATGGCCCCTCTTAATTTCATAGTGCATGATGTTGTCAGGCCAACCACGTAATTTAGGGAAAGCTCCACCAGCTTTTCCCCTTCCGCCGCGTCCTCCTCCTCAGTCCCTGGGTAGTCCGTCAGTTCCTCCCCCCTGACCACGAGCACTTGCAATTCCCGCTTCAGACAGCGGTGACGAGTGTATACTTCTCGTCGCACCGGTAGCATAGCCCTTTATCCTGTTTCTCCTAAAGCTCGACATCGGTAAGTTTCTTGTAAGAGGATGCGTCGCTCCCAATAGGTCTCTCCGCCAAGGAAGTGTTACGAATAGGGTTAGTGGAGACCCCTCTTGTAGCTTGGGTTTGTCCAATTTGTGAACCTCTAGCCCAAGGCCCAAGTGAGGTCGAGTGGATTCAGGTCTCCCTAAGGTGTTGGTTCCGGTCATCCATTCTTTGGGCCATCTCCATGATTCGGCCCAATCCAAAAGGCTTCATCATCCTAACTTCAACCTTCACATCTAGCTTCAACCTATTAATAAAGTGCCCCTCGGGCACATGTTTCGACATGTCCGTCAACGACGCCTCCATCACCTCAAACTGCCACCGATATTCCCGAACGGTGGTCTCTTGCCAGAGCACCAAGAACTTCTCGCACTAGCTTCCACCTGAGTCGACCTAAATCACTCAAGTATAAGCAGCTTCAATTCGGCCCAATTGTGGATCGCGTGCCTTCCATCTATCCACTGAAACCAGGCCAGAGCTTCTCCGTCCAAGCTGACCACGGCTGATTCTAGTTTCTCCACTTCACTCAAACGGCTCATAGAAAAGAACCGTTTAGCTCTGAATATCCATCCGTCCTGATTCAGGCCCTCAAAAACTGGCATCTCAACCCTCCGTACTCGACAATCGGACCGCACTTCCACCTCCTTGGAACTCAAGTTCTTCTCCGAACTCGCCCCGATCTCTATCGATTGGCCTAGCGGTGAACCAATCACCGTCGGGCTCTATTCCGACCAGACTCCCCTTTCTAACGCACCAGCTCGTCTAACTTCCCAATCACCACCCCAGACTCTTCTCCACCTTGAAAATCTTCAACAACTCTTCCTTGAAGCCCTCCATTTCCTTCTAAACCTCCTCACGCACCCCCTCAACCTTCTCGTCAACTTTCTTCGACGACACCATCCTAGATCTTGCTCTGACACCAATTTGATAGGAACCAGCAAGAGAATAACAATTTTAAGAGCAACTAACAAGAAATTGATCAAATCAACAGAAATTATATTGATGTTACTAATGAGAAAATAGGAAGGAATACAAGATGTGGGGATTTTCGAGAGACCCCTTAAACTCCCTAGAGCCAAGGCTCAACTAAATTCTCACTGAGCAAGATGATCGTTACCCATCCCTAGGTCCTGCTCACATTTTATTCCCTGCTACTAACTAACTAACTAACCCCAATCCTAATGCACTCAGGCCTTTCACACGTTCCATCACTTCCTCCTTTTGCTCCCACATCATGGCTCCCAATCTCATTTCCTTCTTCTGCCAACTCAACGGTCCTGTCACCCACCGAAACCGCAGGTGTCCTATCCAACTCAGCAGCCTAGTCCCTACCCTTTTTCATATCAGCCTTTCTCTTTCGCGTGTAAGTGAACCTCAAAGGAGGCCTATCAAAGAGAAACGAAAGGTCTAAAGTAGAAAAGAACGAAATTCAAAATCTCATGCGGATTTTGTCTCCTTGAAGCTTTTGCATTTGAACTCCCTTGTGCAAATAAACTGCATAAAAAAAAGGTCATTAAGCAGACCAAATGTTATCATTAATAGAAACACAAATATCCAAATTGATCAATAATCGGATCTTCAAAGAACAAGACCCACAAGGAAGAACAATTGATGCTGGCAAACCATCCCTTGTTTGCGGAGATATATTGCTCCCATCCCTCAACAAAGAATACCCCATTTTCCCCAATTCCAAAGAATCGACAGAGAAATAATCACCACATTGACACTGATAAAAAAGCTCAATGAAATCTCCCCCATCTTCAAAGGCCATATCTTCTAAGCTGACATCTTTTGCAGCTACAATATCATCCTGTCTTGAAGCCCGAAGCTCACTATCATAAAGTGCCCGCGACCTTGAATCACTGAGTATTTCCCAAGCCTTTTGAACCTTGAAAAACATATCCCCTGATCCACTCTCCGCTGGAGAACTATCGGACGCGTTTTGCAACTTATCAGGGTGAGTGTTGAGAATTGATGATCGGTAGCAACTGCGGATTTCTTCGTAAGTTGCATCCTCTTTCACAGATAAAATGTCATAGTAAGTTTCTTGAATGCAGCTCTTTCTGTGAAGCATGATTTTTTCCTTTTTTTGATTAGCTTTGCTGAAAATGAAGTGAAGACATCTTGTCAAAAGGTTCACTTGTGTTTTGAAAAAACAAAAAATGCCTCAGCAATGAGGTAGTAAACTGTCTCAAAGGAGACGCTTTCTCCCTAATTCAATGAAAAGAAGCTAATTTTAGTCACGCCAATTTCCATAAATAACCATACAATAATTGTATCATCATTCCTCTAACGTTGTTATTCACAATTAATATCTACTGCGTGGATTTATCATCAACAGACTCAACCTTTCGGTTATCATTCAATCATGCCCTTTTGTAAGTTTTGTAGAGACGCTAATCAAATGGCTTATAGTTTAGCAAAATACTCGCTCCAGAAGATGTTGAACTAAGTTGGTTGGAGGAAATTTTGCCACCAATTCAATTTGTTGCTGTATATGATAGTATTGTTAATTAATAATGGATATCTTGCTTTGAAAATGATAAAAGAGCCCTATTCTAAATCTCTCAAAATGCGACAACAAAATATTTATCTTACAGTTAAAAATCTAGTATGCAAACAAGTTTTCTTCTTCTTTTTCTTTTTTTTTTTTTTGAATTTTATGGGGGAAGTAAAGTTCTTAACATTTTTTTGGAGCTTCCTCCTATTCTTTTCAACATTTATTAAAATCCGAAGTCATCTATCAGATGCGACAATGAACATCTAATCCAATTACTTAAGTATTGAGAAAACGTTTGCAGTAAAATAAAAGAAAACGTTTGTGTTGAAGTTTGAGAATCATTGGAAGTTTTTCTTTTTTTTTTCGCACAAAGAAATGCCACTCACGTTCATATATAATTATATGCACACGAAATGAAACCAAAAGGGAACCAGAAAAACACACGAAACATTGAATCAGAATTTCCATAAGAAAAACCAAACCAAACAGCAGAAAATTTCAAGCCAACCCAAAGCTGCAATTCAAAATCAGACAACAGTAAATTCAAAATCTAGCTGAAGCAGCGCAATTCAACCTCGACACTGATAAATTTCAATCCGGCCGAACAATATTGAAACCTTGCTATCTAGTTAAAGAAGACAAAACGCAGGACTTTACCTGCAAATCGACACCAGAAGCGACCACGACCAAACACCTCCCCTTTTTCCTTCCTTCGAAAAGAAACAGTAAAGATCAAACCGAAAGCTGAAAGTTTCAGACAAAAAAGAGACCTTCAGTTGAGATTGGATCCAAAGATGGAACTTCCGATCGTGGAAGTACAGAAACAAGGGGACAAGCGGCGGCCGAGCTTGAGGCCGCGAGGAGTGGGGTCGGCGAAGAGCTTGTCGGATCCGTAAGGTTGGTGGTATCGATGAGGCTGCTGCGCTATTGGAGAGTGAAGGGCATGGCGACGAGGGTGATATCGATGAGGCTGATGCGGAGGAGGCGGCAACAGAGTTTGGCCATAGAGTTCGACAGCAGAGTGGACGTCGAGGTGGTTGTGGTGGTGGTCAAGAGAGGGCGGCGGCAGAGTTTGTTGAGAGAGAAGACGATAGAAAAGAAAGAGCAGAAGTAGAAACGTGTTTGTTAGGTCGAATGTTTATTTCTGACATGGATAAAATTTTTAATTGAATTTAACTAGGTGGAGGCAGAAAAAAGGACATAAATTTGAGACAATAACAATGCGATGTTCATTTATAACTTAAGTTTGAATTATGATTAAAATTGTGTACGTAAGAAAAAAAAATATTATAATAAAAAATTAAATTTAAATTTTTATAAGAGAAAATATTATAGCAATAAAATCTGAATTGTAAAATAAATAAGCCCTAATCATTTCGGCTAAGACTGGCAATTTGGTTCATAACACGAAACACGGCTCAAAATCTGCACGAAATTAGTAAGTTTAGGTTTATTATAAATAAATTTAGATCATAATTAGATTGACAAGGTTAACACGGTTAATAAACGAATTAGGTTAGTGGTGACATCTTAACACGAAGTGATATAAATTGACACAATTAATTACATGTATCATCTGCAATCTAATGATACGTGATATAACATGAAAATTTATATGACATGTTAAATACAAATAATATGTTAAATAAATTATTATTATATTAATTATTTATTTAATATTTAAATAAATATATTAATTTAAACGAATTACGCAAATTAACGCGATTAAAATAATTAATAAATAAATCATATTTAAGTTAATATTTTTAACATATTTAATAAATAAATTATATTTAAATTGATATTTTTTAACCCGATTAATAAATAAGTTAACGCAAACACTACCGAAATACCCCGTACCCATCTTTGGCAGATAAAGAACGACAGTAAACCCACAAACGACAACTAGATTACAAACGACAATCACATTGAAAAAAAGACGACAAGAACTGACAAACTACAATAACAAAATGAAAAACGGATACAAGTACGGTAACCTTAAGACATGACGTCAACTTTAGAAACAAAAGCAAAAAACCGACAATAGCATATCCTTGAACGGAAAAATGACCAGATCATCGAACGGCAAGAAACTGAAAAACGACATCTAAAACAAAAGAAGAAAGAAAAAACCGACAGTAGCAGATAACTACAGAAACATGAAAATAAAAGGAAATGGAAACAACAACTCTAAAAAGACAGCAGAAATTGTTAATGTAATGATTTTCTTTCGTAATTTCCTTTCCTATTTCTTAATTGTGTAGTTAATGTAACGGTTGACTTTAGATATTTCCTTATTTAATATTTTGTAATCTCTATATAAAAACTCTAAGAGCGTCCTGATAGAATATACAAAAATCATAGAAATAGAATTCTTTATTCTTCTTTATCTTGCTATCAGAGAAGGTTAATTGCCTCGAGAAAATCATAGAAATATAATTCGTTCTTCTTCTTCCTTATCTGAAGGTGAATTGCCTTGAAAAAAAAAAAAAAGGATTTGCCGAACCATTACCCACAAAATCATTACATATATCCTTCTGCAAAACATTACCCACCAAAACCAAGATTCTGCCCACATCCTTTGTCACAACTGAACCAAGCTTCATCGCGTAGTTTCGCAGTCTCCGTCGTGCAGCCTCGGTCGTGGAGTATCGCAGTCTCTGTTACGCGTCTGATTCCATTGCTGCGAGTTTCTTCACGCCAATTCCAGACACACGTGATCACCTCCATCTGAGCAATCTCACGAGCCAATCTCGGGCCAATCATGAGCAATCCTCCCACGAGTTTGTTCTTCTCTCTCTCTGTTGCTCTTCTCTCTTTTCCTTATTTTTCTTTTCATTTGCGCGGGTTGTTTTTTAGCAGAAAGAAAAAAATTCTTCCTATTTTAGATTAAAAAAAAAGAAAAAAAAAAGATGACAACTATTCAAAAAGAAAATGCTCAACCAATTTCAATTATACTTGATGGATATAACTATAATCGATGGGCGGCAACTATGCAGAGTTATTTAAAAGTGATGAAATTATGGCTTGTTGTCACTAGAGACAGAATAGTCCCAATCAAACAGACAGAAGAAATTGATGACAAGTATGCTGATCGACTCGAGGAATGAGAAAGTAAGAATCATTGGATCCTTACATGGTTCACCAATACTACTGTTCCCTCAATCAACATTCACTTTGGGCGTTTTGAACTTGCAAAAGAAGCTTGAGACTTTATTGTCACGCGGTATAATTCTACTACCATCTTTCATCAGTATCATCTTATGATTATTTTGTCCCGACTTCATCAAGAATCAAGTCAGTCAATCGATGAATTTCATTCCAAAATGCAACAGCTATGAGATATGCTTGAGAATTTAGAGCCACACTTTAAACATGAACAAGACATTTTTCTTGTTTATCGGAACTTATTCAATTTCTCATGGCTCTTCGAGATGATTTTGAAAATACCATGTCTTCACTTTTACGCCGACATCCTTTCTCAACCATGGATGGTGCACTTACCGAGTTAATCTCTAAAGAAACTTGGCTAGCAATGACTCAAGCTTATCATCGCGACACTATAGTCCATGTAACTCCAAAACAACACACAGGTTCTACTCAGGCGTGTCATAGATGTGGTCGAACTAATCATCTTTTGGCCAACTGCAAAGCAAGATTTCATTCCAACGGAACTCGTCTTTCTGATTACATGCTACGACGACTGTTACATCATCTTCCTCTATTACACTGTGTTCGCGATGTGGAAGGACTAATCATCGTGTCGAGCAATGCAAAGCAGTATATCATAGCAACGGAACACGCCTTTCTCGTTCTCGAACAACAACGGCTGTTGTCACAGCTAATACTGATTCTATCACTACCGAATCTTCTTCTCACAAATTTACATTCTCCAAAGACGATCTTTAGGCTTTGATCAATCAAGTAATGTCCCAATCTCACACAACTGCCATGTTTGCTGTCACATCAGGTAACACTTGGTTGCTCGATACTGCCTGTGAAAATCATATGACTGCTGATCCTTTATTATTTAAGAATACATTACATGTCTCTCATGATTCCATTATTACCATTGCCAATGGTTCTACCATAAAAGCCACCCATATTGGTAATATCGACACTCCCACTCTTTGTTTACCTAACACTTATCTTGTCCCAAACTTGAATTTTAATTTGATCTCTGTTGGCCAACTTTGTGATCTCGGTCTTGATTTACACTTTTCCAAACGATATGGTTGTACTGTGCAGGATCCTCGAACAGGTCAGAGAGTTGGGACAGGGTGTAAGATTGGAACGCTGTTTGAACTTGAAAGTCTAAAAGTTCCACAACACTTGATCACCGCTGCTACACCTCAAGCAACATCGTGTTAAAATTCTTTAGAGTTATGGCACTCTAGGTTAGGTCATGCTTCTTTCTCTCGAATAAAGTCATTAGCTTCTACTGGTGTTTTAGGAAAAGTTTCAAATAACAATTTTGATTGTTTGTCTTGTCAACTTGGAAAACAAACTGCACTTCCATTTAATAAAAATGAATCCTTTTCTGTTGCACCATGTGACCTGGTTCATTCTGATATCTGGGGTCCAACCCCCCAACACTAACTTTGAGAGGATCATGATATTTTGTTATTTTTGTTGATGATTTCTCTCGTTATACTTGGATATATTTTTTTAAACAACAAAATGAACTTTTGAAAATTTTTCATGATTTTAATATAATGATACAAACTCAGTTCTCTAGAAAGATAACAAAATTTAGGCCTGACAATGCGGGTGAATACACATCACATGAGTTTAGTAGTATTATAAAAAATGATGGCACTCTTTCACAACGATCATGTCCGGATACTTCACAACAAAACAGTCGAGTTGAAAGAAAACATAGACACATACTTGATGCTATTCATGCTCTTCTTGTTTCTTCCTCTCTTCCTGAACCTTTTTGGGGAGAAGCTGCTCTTACTGCAGTTTACACCATCAATCGTGTTCCTACACCAGTACTAGGTACACAATCTCCTTATGAGTGTTTGTACAGTAAGATTCCAGACTATAACTATCTTAAAGTTTTTGGATGTGCTTGTTTCGTCCTGTTACCTGATCATGAACGAACTAAACTTGAACCTCGTGCTCAGCTATGTTGTTTCTTGGGTTATGGTTTAGAACACGAAGGATATAGGAGCTATGATCCAGTATCTAAGCGTCTTCGTGTCTTGCGACATCGAGAAAACGACATCACATTAAAAATCGACAACAACTTTGGAAAAGGACAAGAATTGACTACAAACAGAAAACCCTCAAAAAGGACGGCTACTGAAAAATGACATCAATAAAAACTTTGAAAACACTATTTAGAATTACGGTAACGTAAAAGCACACATCAAGTGGGAGTCCATACACCACAATGCAACTTATTCTATAAGTTTTAACCACAATTTAAATTATTTTGCTGCAATATTTTTTCTTATAAAAATTTAAATTTTTGGATTAAATGACACACAATTAAATACAACGTCTGAAATCGTGGGAAGAAAGGAAGAAAAAAAAAAGAACAGAGGAAAAACTACAACTTGAAAAACGTCACATAAAGGGCATAGTTACAAACGACAAGATCAGACAAAAACGACAATACCAAAAACAATGAAAAATAAAAACGATAAGAGAAACTAACCGACTTTGGATCCTGAAAATTGAAAAGAAAATAAAATGGCAAACTACAGAAAAGTCTAAAAAAGAAAACTTTAGCAAAAAAGACAACAAAAAACAAAAACCTACAATAACGTAAAAAACAACCATGGAAAAATAAAACGACATCGATAAGGAAAACAACATCGACCTAAAACTTGCATCAATTGAAAAGAGTCGGCAATCTAAAAAGGTATATCACATTTAAAACGGGGAAAAAAAATTATGTCGTCCAAATCAGATGAACTAGAAAAACGACACTAACTCGTAAAACATTGGGTCAGCAATCTGAATAGGAGCATTATAATGGGCCAAAACTTGGAATAAACTATAGACTTCGTCTATAACCTGACAACCACGGAATGAAAATGAAATGACGAGCTATTAGAAAAAATAAAAAGCAAAAAACTGACAACCATTGATAAAATCAGTAAAATTTGAACACACGAAAAATGGAAAGCATATACATCCCGAAAACAAAAGTTCACCCGCTTACTTCTCTCTCTTTTTCTACAAGAAACCCAACCAAAGTTCCCAAACTACTGAAGTCCTAACGTACTTCCGATTTAAAAAAAAATAATAATAAAAAAGAAAAAGAGGTGATCAAACTAAAAGGAAAGTAGGAAAGTAATTGCATTCTTAGAGGCAATATAATGTTTGTTGGATCATAAATTTTGACCGTAGTAGTTGAACCAGAGCGAGCAACAGTCATTCAAAGGACAAGACTAAGAGTTAATTGCACAATGATCAGGAATCCACATATACCGCTGTAATCAATAGTTCATCAAATCAGCAATCCACATATAACTCTTCTCAACATCTAACAAGTTTCACCTTGATGACCAAAGACTCAAACTTCGCATCATGGGCACCAAGGCCACCCTAGTCCGTACTACAAAAAATGATTTAGCTTTTGTAAGCAAAAAATAAAAGGAGGTGGATACATACCCAAATGCCTTCCCTTCATGCTTCATCCACGTCCCCCCAGAACCACATAATCCCAACGAGAGCATAATACAGATATCAATGGACCTGAACCTTACAGTTCTATCGTGATAGTTTTAGAACATGACAGAATTGTGAGCACATAGCAGGCATAAAAGGTATTCCTGTTTTGTCGGAACAACCCCAATTATGCAGTGATGACACCAGAAACCCATGGCACAATCAATGGTGCGGTCAGATGGGAGTTTCGGTATGAGTCGGGATACTTGTCCTTGAAATTTAGTTTGGGCTTTTCAGCCTGCAGTTTGATGTTTCAGAACAAGACAAGTTAGACTGGAGTGACATTAGATAGAGTGCAAAGAGAAATATCAGCTTTAGTGAGGAAGAAGCTTCAAGTAAAGGGAAAGAAACAATGAGAACAAAAATGATGCTTACGTATTTCAGCCAGCACTCTTGATTTTTATGTTGATAGATGTCCGGAGAATGGCACCCCATTTCAGACGGGCAATAAACCCATATGTTGCATTTCTTCTCACCCGGCCTCGCGTGTTTAGCTTGATCAAAGCAAGCCTGGCAGCAGTCAGCTGCACTTTCTTTGTGGAAGGTAAGCCCCCATCTCACAGCAGCACCACCATAATCCGTATGAAGTTCAGCATGACATTCAAGTGGAACTGGTCTACCGGGTAAAATGTCTTCCTCTGTAAATGAAAAAGTAACCATCAATTAATAGAATAAACTACAGTCGGTCACAAGATGCAAAAATCTTTATCTTTCTGCACAAAGGTTTATAAGTGAATAATCGAATATAAAGGAGTGGTTGGAAAGAGAAATAGACTAATGACTACTGGGAAGAAGTAATATATTACCTGATTCTTCTTCACCATCAGGTTTATCATCATGTTCCTTGATTATTATTTCAGGAGGTATCCAAAGGCCAATCTCTTCTGACAGCACTGCCCAATTTGACTCCAAAGCTCTTACTAGCATCTCTAAAAAACGCAAAAGAATTGAAAACAAAAATTGTTCACTCAAATCAATGCATAACTCTGGTCCTCACGGAATATAGTACTACAGACAAATCACATAAAAAGTAAGATTCCATCGAGAAACAAACTCTATACCAGCTTCCTCATGTGAAATAGTTGAATTCGGAGCACTTCTCTCATAGGTCAACTTCTTAGTTTCGTTTAGCTTTTCCAAGCGCCAGCTTTCAACTACTTCTGTTATTAAAAATGAAAAAGGTAACAAAAATAAATCAGCAAGCTAACTAGAAACTATTACTCAAGGCTTAAGATCACCGCACTGGTTAACAAAATAATTAGCCACTCATTATGCTTCCTGGACAGTTAGAGAACTAAAATGGTCCCAGCAATGAATGAATAGCTTCAGAGACCATCATATGATGGGAATTTATTCTCATACTCAGGAACAAAATTTTAAAAGGGAAAGGAGGGTTGAGTTGGGGGCAGGGGAAGGGGAAGGGGGAACATAGATAGGCGACAAACAAATTCTGGTGGAAGTTGGAGTAGAGCCTTACATGGAAGGAACTTCATTGTTGCCTAATTGCTTTATCTAAGAACCTTACGCTATTAGCTTTAGAATTGATTGATAACAATGACGGCAGTGTATTGATAGTAAAAACAACAATGCTAAAGTAGCAATCTTGTGTTAGTGCCAGTTATGAGTTCTAGTGGGAATAACATCACAACAGAAATTAGAAATAGAAAAGGCAAGTCTCAAATGAATTAAAACTGTTAGTGGTGCAAGTGGCATTTACATTGGTCTGGATAAAATGTATAGTAGCACTGACATACTAGTCATCAGAAAACAATTATATCAATTATCAGATAGAGATAGCTCAAATGACAAAGGTATATGATGCCAGACACAGGGAGAAGACAGAAAGAAAGAGAAAGGAAGAAATAAATAGAGAAGAGAAGCAAAACAATTGAGAGAGAGTTCTACTTCTAAATAATTAATATCAATCATCAAGGTGGCAAGTGAAAATAGAATCACTCGGCTTATTTGTAGTTGAATAGAGCCTATAATAAGATAAACTCCACATAAAAATGAGATGGGCTTAATGAAATCCAAACTAAAAAATGAGAAATAAACTAGATTATAAACCCTGCATTTATGCCTAATATATCTAAGCTGCAATAGTGCTGGAATAGACCCAATAAAATTTCATTTCCAATGGGGAATGAAAAAAGAAAAAGAAAAAATAAAAAGTAATCTCATCTGCACTAAGCCGGTAATAAAAAAAAAAAGCTGGCAGCTGCCAAGCAGATTGCAATACATTCCACCATATAAACCTTCTAAACAACCTAGTAACCTACAAAATGGTTTTCCCTCGAGGGAAAAGTGGTTTCCCCCAAACTGGAAATGTGTTTGTCTAGAACCCATCCTCCACAAAGACGAAAGAATTTAACAACATCTGCTTTTCTTTAAACTACAACAGGAATTCACAAGCCAAACCTCAACAGCCACCCCAACCATAAACCGAAATTGATAGCAACTATGTTCAAAGAACATAATCGAATAACACTAACTATATCATAGTAATCATCCATGCAGAATACGACCATTTTCCATTTATGTTTGACACCCTTGTGGAAAGACTTGACATTTCATAAGTCACAATACTACATTCAAAATTTGCCTAGGAAAAGATGGCAACATGAATTAAAACCTTTACTTTTTTAATTCTTTGAAATGCAACCCAATGAGAGGAACACAAAGATTAATCAAAAGTAAGGCACTCTCACCTCTCTGTTCAGTAATATTAGGATTGGCACCCAAAGTTTTCAACCTATGAATAATGTCGTTTGAAATACTCTGCTTCAAATGCTTTGGCAGTTCAACAACCATTACTTCACTGGAAAGCTCCTTCTCAAGTTTCTTTACCTTTTAGCCACAACAACGAGTTTTCAAAACAATTTTAAAGACAGTCACAAGGGAAGAGATACCTCAAGCTATGCGTAATACAAAATAAGTTTAATCAACGATAAATCTTATCCCAGAAAAAGAATAGAACTTACCAATTTAACAAGCTCAACTGGTTCTGCTTCTTTGCGAATCCGAATTGATTCTTCCATATTCCTAATCTGATCTGGGGTGTACTTAACAACTGTGGAAAGCAAGAAAAGAAATCATAAAAAAAAATGGGGATAAAAGGAATTCCCTTAAACGAACAATAATTTATAGGTTAAACATTTATAAGACCAGAAATTGCAAGTGGGTTTTCACCGATTCACCAAAAACAGCAAGTTGGTTACCGAAAATGAACAAAAATCTTCAATAAAATCCGCCTCAAAACTCTAAATTAGGAAATAATAAGAAATGAAAGTACAGTTTGGGTTGAGTTGGATATATATAAAGCAATCCCTAGAAGAAATCAAGACACTCAAGAAAACCAGTGTGTGTGTAAGAGAGAGAGAGAGAGAGAGAGAGAGATACCTGGACTTGAATAGGTGTCGGAGTAGATGTAAAGAGAGGCGTAGAGAGAATGAAGAACGTAAAGAGCGACGACAATGTTGATGAGGCAAAGGATGAGAGTGGTTCTCTTGTACGAACAATTACAAAATCCTGCTCCTACTCCTCCCCATAATTTCCTTTCTCTTCCTTGATTTCCCCACTCTCCCCTCGCCATCTCCCTCTCCCTCTCCTTCTCTCTCCCTCACCCTCATCCCACCATTGATTTCCTCTCTCTCTCTCTCTCGAGCTTCTTCTTTTCTTCTCTTTTACTATTTCATCAGATCAACCAGATAGATAGATAGATCAACAACGGAAGCACTCAGCTTCAGTTACAGAACACGCCTTTTCCTTCCTTTCTCAGAATTATAAAAAATAAAAATAAAAATAAAAAAGCAGCGAAAATTGTGCTGTGGATTTTTCTTCTTCTGCCTTTTCTTTCCCCCCCGAGACGACCTAAAAGGCTAAATCGATGATTTGCACTGAGCTCGAGCTAGTATAATGGGAAACCGGAATTAAAGTTTTTTTTTTCTTTTTTTTCTTTTTTTCTTTTAGGATTTTAAAACTGATAAATGATTTGATGATGATATCGATGAGCTATCTATCGCGGCTTGCTTAGAGGAAGTATTATTGTAAAGCAGGATCGGCCTGAGTTTTCCTCTTTTTCCTTTATTTTTATTTTTATTTTTTTATTGTCTATTTTTATGTTTGCCGTGATTGTTGGACTTGGTGGGGGTGGGGGTGGGGGAGGCCCGGAGGGGTGATCAAGCTCTGTGCCTTGAGTTGCAAGGCACGTGCTAACGTGCGCTTGGGGGTGTGGTGCCCGTTTCAATATCATTTGGAAAGATGTTCGCGACACCACTTATGTCAAGTATAATGATATCTTGATTTATACTTCTTATTCTTAATTAAAGTCTCATTTATTTTACCGATTCGAGTTTAGAATTTAAATTTTTTTAGTAAAAAGTTCTCAGAAACAGTTACATTTAACTTTGTTACTACAATAA
Source organism: Morus notabilis (assembly GCF_000414095.1). NCBI lineage: Eukaryota > Viridiplantae > Streptophyta > Magnoliopsida > Rosales > Moraceae > Morus > Morus notabilis. The sequence continues at coordinate 68,494 of NW_010359164.1, read as the reverse complement.
AAAACTCTCACATAAAATCACATATCAACTCGAATCAGCGAAATAAACGGACCTTAAAGACATGTTTAGTTCATGTATTTAAATTATGATTATTAATTCTAGAGTTTGAAATTTAAATTTTTATGAGAGAAAAATATTATAACAAAATTAAAAATCATAATTTGAACGCAGAAAATAAACGAGCCTTAATTTTTTTTAAACTAAAAAGATATTATATTAATCAATAATAAAAGTTAAAATTTCATACTCATACACTTTAAAAAGTATGTCTTTTTTTCTCACAACTATTAAAATCTGAGTCTATAAGTTCATGACATGAGGTATATGTTTTTAATTAGAGTATGTGCTTAATCTTAACAATATTTTACAATGTTATTTTTCATTTATTTTTTTCTTTTCCTCTCTTTAAACTTTTTTTTTTTTTGTAGTTTTAGCATGGAGTTTTTTTTATTAGAAAAATGGAGTGGAGTTATATAAAAGAAAAATATTTAAAGACATTGTTAGTGATAAGAGACACCACCCTTAATAAAATATGAGTATTGTTGATGATGGAATTTCGTCAACAAGACCTTACCGAATTACCTCACGGTAGACCGTTGGGTTACCGGTTTGGAACTTATGATTTCACTAAATATGTTGGAATTTGTGGTAGCGTTTTTGTTGGGTTGTGAAGTGAGATTATGCTTATGAAAGTAAGAACGCACATGAATTTTATAGTGGTTCACTCTGTTAATCAAGAGCTACATCCACTGTATTGTATTTCTCTTGTCTTTGTTCTTACAAGTTACATATGCGTAAGGAAAGAATTCATCATCCCTCTCTCTCTCGGGGGCTCTTCCCTTTTATAGTGGATATTGCATAAGTCTCTGCCCCATGGTAGGCGGTTTGGACTATTGGACCGTGTCCTTCATGAGGCCCGCCCACTCGAGTGGCCTATGGCCTCTTTTGTCCAGACCGTAGCCTGCCATTACATTTTGGACTGTTCACTCATCCAATTTGTCTCCCCATTACGGCTCTGTAGATCCCTGTAACAACTAGTGATCCGTTCCAGGCAGTTTTAGGGGCTTGTAATCATTTCCTATGCAACTGAAATTCTCCAAATCTAGACGCAACCTTGGGATATTCGGCTGGTCTTCTCAGGGGTCTTCCTTGGGACGTGGATCCAGTTGCTTGTGCTCTGCCGTCTGCGCCTATACAAACATCTGCCGAGGGTACCTCTCCTACGGTCGACTTTATTGCGTTATTTTGCCCGGGCTAGTCTTGCAGACCTCGACTGTATATAGGATCGACGGTCTCGGTCTTCTTATACATTTGGCTCTCCCGCCATACAGGAGAGACAAATGAGGCTCGAGCGTCAATGGCTAAATGATGTGGCAGGTATGGGGCCACGTGTGGCCTAGTCATTGTCTGACATGTCTGACGGCCTCGACCGGCTGAGACGTCGGCGGTGGAGGCTGAGCCATCACCGGTAATTGATATTACCGATGCCCCTGAGGCCCCTCCGCCCCAAGAACGCCTGCTACTTCTCGGGGAAAGGGTCATTGACCCACAGTTTATCATTCCCGATGTTGCTTCGGCTTAGATTGAATTGGCACTGAGTCTGCCCCTGCACTTTTTCATCGTCTTCTAGGCTTTGTACGAGTCATTCTTTTAGCAGGACTGGGAGAGCACGACTTGGGCTTCCTTGATCGGCTGTACGCGCCAACAGATCTCTCTCCAGATCCATGTATACTTCACCGCCTATGTGTCATGCATTTTTGTCTTTCTTTTTCTCTTATTAATAGATTCTTTTTGACTTGGCAGTCCCTTGTCATCTCTCTTCTTAACTTTATCGATATGGTTAAGGTGGAAGAGAGAAGTAGGGGAATGGACCGCATCGAGGGGCGTTTGAAGGCTCTCCTAAAAAAGGAAAGAGACAGTAAGGAGGAGACTTTAAAGAAGCTTACCCTCGTTGCCAAAGAGCCGGAGGAAGTAAAAGGGGATCTGGAGCGTGCCCGGAAGGAGAACGAACTCGTCCGTAAAGAGGCTGCCGACTCCAAGAATGCCTTCCGAAATGAGGGATACAACCTTTGTAAGCAGGAGGGCTATGACCTGGGTAAGGTGGAGGGTGTTAAGGAATTTGTTGCTTCCGCCGAGTTCGCTCAGAATAATGCGGTCATCGCTACTAAGGCCGTAGAGGATTTTAAAGACTCTGAGGAGTTGCATGATATGCGTGCCAGTGATATGCTGTCTGTTGGCAAGCAGATCGTGGCAAGGATTAACAGGCATCTGCCTGGCCTCGACTTTGACTTCCTCTATGAGCCCTCTTCAGACGACGAAAGTTCTCTTGCCGAAGGTGGGGGCGACGAAGGCAACGACGGATCTGGGGAAGCGGCGGATGATGGCTGCGAGGGCAGCCAAAGTGGTGGAGGCGATGAAGCCTAGGATGCTAGGAGTCGAACTATAACTTCTTTTTTTTTTGTAACCTTGTTTCAATATTCAGATAATGGATTATATATATACATATTATATATATATATATAAATATATTTGTTATATACATCTGATTGCCTTCATTTTTCAAGTCTTACTAAAATTCTGCTAAGCAAATTGTCTCTCTTCCTTGAAGGGGGCGATGTCTCATTTTACCCCTTAGGGTCGTCGTTTTAGCAAATTCCTTAAAATTTACTAAGTAAATCGTATCTCCTATTTGAGGAGGCGACGTTTTATTTTGCCCCTTAGAGTTATCGTCTTGGCAAATTCCTCAAAATTTACTAAGTAAATCGTCTCTCCTCTTTGAGGAGGCGACGTTTTATTTTGCCCCTTAGGATCATCATCTTGGCAAATTTCTTAAAATTTGCTAAGTAAATCGTCTCTCCTCTTTGAGGAGGCAACGTTTTATAGGGTATGCGCATGTTTTTTGTGAACCGTAAACCCTTTACTCCCCCATGTATGTTTAAAAAACTTTAGGTAGACATATTTAAGGGGTTGATTTTTAGACACATGCTATGAATAAGCTTCGTTTGTATTAATGAAATGCCAAACACGGTTAAAGTATGTAAGAATTCGTACACTATTGGTAGTACAGTTTTAACTGCTCTGTATTCCATGGATGTTGAATTCGTTTGCCGACGAGGCTTTCCAAAATGTAGGTTCCTGGGCGTAGCATCTCCCTTATGCAGTAGGACCCTTCCCAAGTCAGGCCCATGGGGCTAGTATTTTTTGGTTTAGTACTCTGTGTCACCTTTTTTAACACCAGATTTCCTGGGACAAACCTTCTTTGTTTGACCTTCTTGTCGTAGTATCGGGCTGTCCTTCTTTGGTAAGCGGCGAGTCGTAATTGGGAGTCGAGTCTTTTCTTCATGGTATACTTTAGGATTTTATTGATGGCCTCCACTTGGCCATTGGACTGTGAGTGTATTGGGGCAGAGAAGTCATTTCGTATGCCTAAGTCATCGCAAAACTTACGCGTTGCAGCGTTGTCGAACTGCTTCTCGTTGTCAGACACGATTGAGTGCAGAACACCGAATTTGCATATAATGTTGTTCCCTATGAAGCTGGTGTAGGCTGCCTCGGTATTCGAAGTAAGAGCTTTCACCTCGGCCCACTTGGTGTAGTAGTCCACAGCGACGATGGCGAACTTAAGGCCCCCGGGTGCAAGGTGTAGAGGTCTGATCAGGTCGATCCCCCATTTGGCAAAAGGTCATGAGCTAAGAATGGAAGTTAGGTTCTCTGAGGGCGCTCTAGGAATTGTGGCATATCGTTGGCACTTATTGCAACGCCGAGCGTATTGAAACGCGTCTTTTTTAAGCGTAGGCCAATAGTACCCGTGCCTCAAAACTTTAAGAGCTAGAGATTGCCCCTCGGTATGATTACCACACACTCCTTCATAGATCTCCCTGAGGACCTCTTGCACCTTATGATCATTTAGGCACCGCTGTAAAGGCGTTGAGAAGCCTCGTCTATATAGCAGACCGTCATATAGTAGGTATCTGGCGGCCCTATACCTGATCCTTATGGCTTCATCTCTGTCATTGGGCAACTCTGCGTTCATCAAATACTGGATGAGGGGTGTCATCCAGTCTCCAGCTGTTTGGATAGTCAGGACTTCTGCCGCCTTGTCAATGGTCGGCCGTTCCAATTCTTCGATGGGGATGACCTCTACTAGGTCCGAATCCTTTGACGACGCCAGCTTGGCCAGGGCGTCGGCGTTTGTGTTCTTGGCTCTTGGCACCTATTGTACCTCATAGCTCTTGAATCTTGCAAGCTATTCCTTTACTTTCCTCAGATAGGCCCTCATTATCTTTCCCTGTGCCTGATATTCCTCTTTTACCTGCCCGACCACTAGTTGGGAGTCACTAAAAATTTTGAGTCTCTCGATCTTTAAATGACTTGCTAACCGTAATTTTGCGATCATCGCCTCATATTCTGCTTTATTATTCGACACTTTGAATTTGAATTGCACAGCCGAGGTGATTTTGTGACCCTCTGGGCTTATTAGCATGACGCCAGCTCCTGACTCGGTTTCATTTGATGCTCTATCCACGTAAAGCTTCCACCTTATTTCCTTAACTTCTTCATCGGCGTTTAACACTAGTCTATGGGAGAACTTGGCCATGAAGTCTGCCAATGCTTGTCCCTTGATTGCCGCCCTCGGTATATATTCGATGTCGAATTGACTTAGGTCTACCAACCATTTCAAAAGTCGACCCGAGGTTTCAGGCTTTTGTAACGCTTACCTTGGCGGGTGGTTCATTAGGATTCGTATGGTGTGTGCCTGGAAATAGTGCTGAAACTTCCTCGAGGCCACCATCAAGGCGAGAGCTAACTGTTCCATCCGGGTATATCTTGACTCGGCGTCTATGAGCCTTTTGCTTATGTAGTAGACCGGTAACTGGATCCCTTCTTCTCTGATCAGTATGAAGCTTACGGCATGCTTCGATACGGAGAGGTATAAGCTCAACTTCTCGCCGGGTATGGGTTTTGATAGGATTGGAGGTCTGCCAAGGTGCTCATTCAGCCTATGGAAGGTCTCTTCACATAGAGGTGTCCACTCAAAACGCTTGCCTCCTTTCAAGGCATCGAAGAAGGGAATGCATTTGTCTGTCGCCTTATATATGAACCTATTAAGGGCGGCGACGCATCCCGTGAGCCTTTGGACCTCTTTTGGTTTCGCGGCAGACCTCATATCCTGCAACGTTCTTATCTTCTCTGGGTTGGCCTATATCCTTCGGTTACTGACCATAAAATCAAGAAACTTTCCTAACCTGACCCCAAAAGCGTATTTCAAAGGATTTAGCTTCATGTGGTATTTCCTTAAACATCAAACATTTTGCCCAAATGGCTGACGTGTTGTCTTGCCTTTACACTCTTTACCAGCATGTCATCGACATACACCTCCATCGTCCTTTCGATTTGTTTGGCAAACATTTTGTTTACTAGCATTTGGTATGTTACCTCTGCGTTCTTTAAGCCAAAGAGCATTACCTTATAGCAATAGAGGTCCATGTCCGTTATGAATGACGTGTGCTCTTCATCGGATGGATGCATTAAAATCTGGTTATAGCTGGAGTAGGCATCCATAAAACTTAACAACTAGTGCCCGGCAATGGCGTCAACCATCTGATCTATTTGGGGAAGTGAGAAACCGTCTTTTGGGCATGCTTTGTTGAGGTCACTGAAGTCGACACAAGTTCTCCACGTTCCATTAGGTGTTTTTACCAAGACCGAGTTTGAAACCCATCTGGGATAGTGAGCCTCCCTAATGAAGCCGTTATTGATGAGCTTGTCGACCTCCTCCTTTAAAGTCTCGTACCTTTCTAGATTCATCGGTCGGCGCTTTTGACGTTTTGAAGGGTAAGTGGAGTCGACGTTCAAAGCGTGACACATGACTTGAGAGTCGATGCCTTCCATGTCTGCATGCGTCCAAGCGAACACATCCAGATTTTTCTTCAGGAATTCCTCGACCCCGTTTTCAACGTCGATGGCAGATCTGACCCTATCTTCAGTACCCTCATCGATTCCCGCTGATCCACCTAGACTTCTACCAGCTGCTCGATTGGTTGGGACCATGACTCTTCCGTGACCCTAGGGTCTATATCCTCAACTGGTCCTTGTTGTACCATTCTCGCCTCTAGCTTCCCTGGCTGATCGTATCCGCGTATAGTGTCTGAGTATGCTACTCTATACTCGTATTGGTTGCTTTTTATTTTCCCTACGCCATTGGGTGTGGAAAACTTGACCTTTTGGTGGTAAATGGAGGTTATCGCCTTTAGTGTCTGAAGGGTCGGCCTTCCGATTACAGCGTTGTACTGTGAGCCCCGTTTGATTACCACAAAATTTACCATGGTGGTTGCATGTCTGGGTTTCTCCCCCGCAGTTATTGGCAATTGAATCGTCCCTTGGGGGATGACTGAGTCCCCTGTGAATCCATACAATGACCGGGACGTTGTCTCTAATTGCTCCTTGGGAATTCCCATTTTTTCCAAGCAGTCAAAGTATAAAATGTCCACCGAGCTCCCATTGTCCACCAGGATCCTGCATACGGTGTGGTTCCCAATAACTGCCTCTACCACCAAAGCGTTGTTGTGGGGGAAATAGACCTCCTTTGCGTCCTTCTTGGTGAATGCCACATCTGTGCCACTGAATTCAGTCGTCTTTATGGTGGAGAGAGTCCAAAATCTCTCCTGGTACACCCTTTGCCTCGTGGGCACAGCTCTTCTGGGACTTCCTGAAGTCTCCCCCCAGATACGGTCCCTCGTGTATGGTTCTTATGACGCTGACCGGTTTGCGATCTTCCCCTTGCCGATTCTCCTCCCGGTGTCGACCATCGTTTCCAGGAACATGACCTCGTCTTTCGGCCTTAAACTCTTGTAGCCTCCCCTCGCAAATTAACCTTTCGATTTCATCCCTTAAGTCGGCGCAGTGGTTGGTGTTGTGGCCGACGTCACCGTGGAACCGGCAATACTTGCTCTGATTCTTTCAGTTTGGGTCTGACTTCATTGGATCCGGTCGGCGTAACAAGTTTCCTCATCCGACCTGGTTGAACACTTCCTCGACGCCTATAGTGAGCTCGTGATAGGAGTCATACCGTTGGAACGGCTGGGGCTTTCAATTTTCATCTGGCCTCGACTTCTTTGTTTCCGGAGGGTTTGGTGCCAATGCGGTCTGCTTCTCTCTATTTCCCCCGCCTCGTCGTTTCTGATTATCTTGCTTTCCCGAGGTTAACCCCGAGGTGGCCGAGGGCTTCCGGTTCAGGTCGCGCTTAAACGGGCTGGTCTTTTTCATACTGGACAGGGCCCCAATAAGAGCCTCCCAATCCGTCATATCCGTTGTAGCGGTGACGGCTTCCCCGTATCTTGCGAGCCATTCTTTTAATGACTCGTTCAGTTTTTGGTATACCATTGTCAGGTTTTACTTTGGCGGGATATAGTTCTTTGCCCCAATGAACTGAAGGGAGAATGCTTCCTTCAGCTCCTCCCAGCTGGAGATGGACTCTGGTTTGAGTGTCCGGAACCATATTCGGGCAGACCGTTAAGTGGTTTCAGAATGCTCAGCACATTATCTCCTCCGCATATCCATGCAAGAACATGTGTCTTGTGTACATTTCCAGGTGATCATCAGGATCCCCTCTGCCATCGTACGATGGGATAGTCGGGGACTTGTATTTGTCAGGTAAAGGTGGCAAAGGGTGGTCGTGAGTTCGGCTGGGAGTGATGTCGACGTTGACCACTTCCGCCACCTGTCCAAGGTTCTTTTGTAGGTGGCTTACCTAGCTTCTGACATCTTTCTTTAAACCGGCGACACCACCAGTGAACCTTTCTTATAGGCTCGCTACACGCTCCATAATGGCCTTAGCCTCTTCCATAGAGATCGCAAAGCTGGCACCTTTTGAGGCTCATGCCTTCTTCGTATTCAGCTTATCCCTCAGGTCTCCGCCTTCTTGCATCGACCCCGAATCTCCTGGGATATTCTTTCCCGGGTTCCGAGGCAGTGCCTCAGGGTTTTCCAGGCCGGCGAGTGCTCTTCTCTCCTGGGTTCATCGCATGGCAGCCCTTTGTCAGCTACTAATGGACTTAGACGGTCGAGGTCTTAGGTTATCTCCCCTGGCATTTTCACTGTCCCCGATCCTTTCCGGGGTACCATGGCGGTCACCAACATCATGGTTCCCAGCCATGGCAGCTCCTGGTGGTCTCAGGGCATCTTCCAAGGGAGGCATGGAATTTCTTCGTTCCAATCGCTCGACAATAGTCGTTAGTCCTCGAACTAAGTCGGTCAGAGTGTCTAGCTGGGCCTGCATCTGTGCTGGGTCAAGCTACGACGTGCTTGTGGGTAGAGCTTCATCCCTCGCCAGGGGTTAATTCCCCTGGTCGGGCTGATTCCTCCCAGCCCCACTGTTGGTTGGATGTGTCGAATTTTCCTCCGTTTGACTGGTCGGATTTGAAGCACCATTTTTCTTTTGTGGAGGCATGGTTGTTTATTGTCCGGGGTTGAACACGTGAACCAGAGATTCTGGGTTCCGTCCCTAACGGAGTCGCCAATTATTGACGGTGGAATTTTGTCAACAAGACCTTACCGGATTTGTCACGCCCCCCAAACGGGGTGGGTGACGTGGAACTCGATTTGGGATTAATAAAGCAGATTCCCAACCGGGTCCCACACTTAACTGCATAAAAATATAAATAAACGACATAATCCAGGAGCCTCTGACACACAGGGCTCCACCCCACAGGACATACAGTATCGTACATACATGCACATGTAAATAATCAATTACAATAGACATCATCCACAGTCTAGTAAATCCAATATTAAATAGGTTTACATAATTTCTCAAATTCCTTACATTTGTTCAAGAGGATAAACTCAATCCTCACTTGATCCAACAGTAGCAACTCCAGCTACCCTGCACCGCTCCTCGAGTCTCCTGGGAGGGGTTTAACATTTAAAACATAAAACGTGAGCGAAAGGCCCAGTAGGATATAATTTGAAATATTTAAAATAAATGAGCGCATGAATAAATGATTGAATACATAAATAAAATAAGACATTCAGTCCCGACAGAACAGCCGGAACCTCACATCCTTTTTCTCAAAGGAAATATAACTGAAAATAACCATGTTACAGGCTTCAGCAAGTAATTAGTACAAATTACTTACCTAACCAAGTGTCTCGCCTACCCGGACCGGTTTCGGGTTCTGCCCCCGAGGATGCACTCTCCGCATCCTATCTAGGCTTACAGCAATAGACTCTATTACCAGTTCACAAGATCTCTTATCTTAAGAAATCATCCATTTAACATTATGAAATCGTTCGTATGACCCCACGAACTACTCAAGTCGCGGGCCCCATGACTGGACA
>NW_010359164.1:0-58718 GCF_000414095.1 Morus notabilis | reverse complement strand
GACCGGTGATAGAGAAGTGCATCACCACCGGTCGGCCGGTGGTGTGCGTCCGGTCGACCGGACCGGTCGGCCGGTGGCCATAACAAGATCCGGTCGACCGGTGGAGAACGCCAGTTCACGAAAACTCACGAAAATCAGTTCAAAAACCTGTAAATCCAGTCCCAATTCAGAAAATCTCAAGGGACAACCACTAGATCCGGGTTCTAGGTACTAAAACAAGTCCAAAGAACCCAAGATCTCCAATTTCTACCCTAGTTTTACTCAAAATCCATCAAAATCCGTTTTGAACCAAAAATAAATTTTGAAATCCGAAAAACATAGATTCAAGAGAGGTTCTTTCAGTAATCTTACCTCGAATCCTTCTCTTGACGTTGAAAACTCTTTGAAATCACTCTTGGTTCGAATCCGGTTTTGATTTGAGACACAAATGGGAGAGAGAGAGGGAGAGAGAGAGCACGGAAGTGTGTGAGAGAGAGAGAGAGAGAAACGCACGGGAAAGAAAAAGAAAAGGAAAGAAAAGAAAGGAAAAAGAAAAAAAGGAAAAGGAAAGAAAAGAAAAGAAAAATAAAAGAAAATGACATGTGTAAAGTATAACAGTCCAGAAATGCGCCCATACACACTTCTGGATTAAATAAATGATTGTGAATAATTTAAATACCTTGGAATTATTTAAACTCAATAAATTAAATCAGATTAGGCACACTAATAATCTAAATTACCTTAATTAATATCAATTAATTCTTCAGGGTGTTACAGGATTACCCCACGGTAGCCCGTTGGGTTACCGGTTTGGAACTTATGATTTCACTGAATATGTTGGAATTTGTGGTAGGTTTTTGCTGGGTTGTGAAGTGAGTGAGATTATGCTTATGAAAGTAAGAACGCACAGAAATTTTATAGTGGTTCACTCTATTAATCAAGAGCTACATCCATTGTATTGTATTTCTCTTGTCTTTGTTCTTACAAGTTACATATGCGTAAGGAAAGAATTCATCATCCCCCTCGCTCTCGGGGGCTCTTCCCTTTTATAGTGGATATTGCATAAGTCTCTGCCCAATGGTAGGCGGTTTGGACCATTTGACCGTGTCCTTCATGGGGTCCGCCCACTCGAGTGTCCTATGGCCTCTTTAGTCCAGACCGTAGCATGCCATTACATTTTGGACTGTTCACTCATCCAATTTATCCCCCCATTACGGCTCTGTAGATCCCTGTAACAGCTAGTGATCCGTTCCATGCGGTTTTAGGGGCTTGTAATCATTTCTTATGCAACTGACCTTTGCCAAATCTAGACGCAACCTTGGGATATTAGGCTGGTCTTCTCAGGGGTCTTCCTTGGGACATGGATCCAGTTGCTTGTGCTCTGCCGTCTGAGCCTATGCTAACATCTGCCGAGGGTAGCCTTTCATACGGCTGACTTTATCGCGTTATTTTGCCCGGGCTGGTCTCGCAGACCTCGACTATGTATAGGGTCGACGGTCTCGGTCTTCTTATACATTCGGCTCTTCTGCCATACAGGAGAGACCATTGAAGCTCGGGCGTCGAGGGCTAAATAGCGTTGCCGGCATGGGGCCACGTGTGTCCTGGTCTTTGTCTGACGTGTCGATTTAAATTTTTCCACACAACAAGTATTATTTATGATTTTTATGTTAAAAAAATTATCTTTTATTAATAAGTGGTGTGGTGTTGAGATGTGAATAATATTATGCTCGTTACGATGTTTATTTAGGCTCCGTTGTTTTCACTGATTCGAGTTTAGAATTCGAGTTTTACTACAGTAAAAAGTTCTCAAAAACAGTCACATTTAACTTTTTGCTACATTAAAAAGTTTTCACATAATATCACATCTCAACTCAAATTAAAAACTCGAATTAACGAACCGAACGGGCCTCATTGCACGGTGGATGTAAATGTGCTGTGAAGTATACACTAGACACGTCACATAGTAAATTTTTTTTGGTTGACACTGACTGAGCACGTCACATAAGATAAAACTTTAAAAAAATTTTTTTTTTTTTTTTTTTTTTTTTTTTTTTTTTAAAGAGACTGAGTTTAATCAAGTACGACCCGGAAAAAAAAAATGAATCAAGTACTGCGAATGGCCTAATTGCTAAATTAGGACGATCGTTATTATTAACTATGGGATAAGCTGTAATTGCTCTTGCTTTTCAAAAAGATCAACAACAACAAAAAAGTGTATTTGCTCTTCTTTTTTTTTTTTAGGTACTTATTGAGATTAAATTCACTCGTTAGTTATTAATCACCTACACTTTAATCCCAGCGTGACAAAAGTCGAAACCAATTTAAAAAAGCCTAGCCTTTTGTGTTGTTGTATTTTTGTATGTACTTTTTTTATTTTATTCTTCATGCCATCTAATGTAATTGCTAGATCACGGTTAAACTCAAAACGTTGTCGTAAACTTTTTGGGAAATGCTACACCATTGCACTCAAAGCTACTTTCTTCAATTGACGTATGTTTTTTTTTTTTTTTAAGGATAATTGATGTCTGTTTACGGGTCTTATTTTTCTGCGAAAACGCTAGTAAAGAGAAAGATAATTTTATTGTAGATTTATCCTACCAAATGTGTCTGTTTTAAATCATTATACCTATAGCACATTTTAACAATTTTACTTAGTTTGATATTAGCACATTTAACAATTTTACTTAGTTTGATATTTTTTTGACTCATTAGTAAAAATTTACTAATATCGTCTTATCTTATTTTATCTTATATAAAAAGCTTGATAGAGATGTCTAAACATAAAAAACTACAAAAAAAAAAAAAAAAAAAAACTTTAAAAAAATTAACCTAAAAAATTTGGACAGGAATCTCCGAGAATAATGACAAACAGAACTGCTTAAGCAATAATGTCAATAAACATAATTTAAAACTATTGGATCGTTGCTTTTGAAAAACAAATCTACATCTATAACAGTGCGAAATTAAGTGACTTTCATGTATGAGAAAACACCTTGTTATTAGAATATAATTTAAAATTAGCATATCTTTTTTTTTTTTTTTTGGAAAACCTCAACGAGAAAGTTTTATTAAAAGAGAGGAAAAAATTGACATCAGAAACAGAGAGGTGAAGAGTACAACAGGATAAAGAAAACAAAACAAAGGCTAAGAGTACAATAGGACCAAAAAAAACAAAACAAAACAAAACATCAAGCCCTGAATCTATATCTTGCAAAACCAAAAGCATCCAAACTAAACTAAACACAAAACTTGGGATGATACCTTATGCCACCAAATGTAACAACTAGAAATTACATCAAAATTAGTCAAACAATCAGTATTAGCCTTTATAAAAGAATGAGAAATAATAAAATCTGTAGAGGTAGTCTTATCAAGAGCATTCATCCAAACATTTCAAAAAGACCACAGAAATGTAGAACTAGCGTTCCGAAAAAAATAAACTGCACAAGCATAATCATTTTGTAACCAAATGCGTCTCCACCCTTTACCCTCAAGCCAATCTAATCGCCGTAATAATAGTTCACATCTTAGCTTCTATAGTCAGACACTTACCAAAGAAAATACTGAAAGCATATCATATTAAAATCATATTAAATAAGTAAAATTGTGATCATTTAAAATAATAAATTTGACGGTTTGTAATTGTGTCATATAAATATAGTAGTTTTTCTCCATTCATCTCAAGAAAGTTAATTATTTATTTATTATTATTATTATCATTTTTTTTTTTTTGGCTGAAAGACATCTCGAGAAAGTTAATACAAATAATAAATTTGACTAGTTTTTTTTTTTTTTTTTTTTTCTCCCGTTTTCGTCGTGTGTTATCGTCGTGTGTCTTAATCTCAAACGCTGCTTTCAACTTTGTTCTTACTGTACTTTCACAAGAATATTGAGTGATGTAGATTCGCATTTTATGACTGTTCATATTCTCACGGATCTATGTCCAAACGCGTCTGTGCATACAAATGTACATTTATGTATAAAAGCGGAGATCACGTACAATAAAAGAAATATCATTGAGCATGTATATATATGGTTAAAAGAGACCTGAATTGTCAATGGATGTGCAATGCTTTAATTAGTTTTATGACGACTTAGAGTGTTTGACAACAACAACATGCCTGTATGTATTGAATCATTGATGTCACAGATAGTGACAGGGCGGGAAAGTTGGAAATGTTCTCTGATAGGATTGGATTTTTCTTTTAATTTTTTCCTTGATAAATGTTAACGACTAAATTGTTGAAACAAAGGATAAATTGATCAGTTATCACAAATCCAATTTGAGAACCCCAGGAAAGTTTTCTTTTTGTGATTTTAAAAAGGGTGTACTATAAAAACCGACCTAGAAATGTGTCGTGTCAAACATCAAATTAAACGGTTCAAAACAAAATATGAATAACAGAAAAATTTAAGAAACAAAAAGATTTAACGTGGTTCGGCTTTTGACCTACATCCACGAACAGAAACGGCAAAGAAATTCTATTATAACCAAAAGAGATTACAAAAGCTTGTCAAATATCTCTCACCATTCAAATCCAGAATACACCCAAAATCTCTCAACCCAAAAGCAAGAATACCAAATACCAAAGAATTAAATTCTCTGATCAAATCTCACTCAAAAGAAACAAAAAGAGAGAAAATTGTATATCAATGAAGAATAAACACTCTGCAGCTGCTATCAATCTTGCGGCTCTATCTTTTCTCTCACGTCCATAAGCAAATTTATATATGCTTCCAAAACTTAGTCGGCAAGCTAAGTTATGAGAGAGGCTTTGTTGTCCCTAGTAAGGCTATCCAAGAGGAGGGTGAATTGAGTTTTAAATATTTTTCAAGAATTTATACAATTATTTGAAGATTAAAACACATATAGACAATCAATTCAACATAGTACTTTTATCAAACATTTGGTAGAGAATTATGTAAGTTAATGCAATAGCACAAACACTTAGTATGCACAAGATGAATCAATCTAATATCATATAACAAGTTCAATAAGCTTATCACCAAGAGTTAATTCAATCAATGTCAACTATCAAATTAAAGTGCGCAAATTAGAGAGATAGGGTTAAGAGAAATGCAAACGAGATTTAGAGTGATTCGACATATAAATTTGCCTACATCTACTATCGCCGAGATATTCTGCCTCTCGACCTCATCCACTATACGATTGACTTTCTGGCACGATCACTCCTCTTACAAGATGACGAATCTTTCTATCCGAGGCTTCGCCTAACCTCTTACACAATGTCAATTTTCTACGGAGATCGACCAACCAAGAAGCCCAATACCAAAGTAAGGATTATTAATAGTGAAGCACTCAGTTATACACTCTTAATAGTGAAGCACTCAGTTATACACTCTTAATAGTGGTTTTACACAATTAAAATGACTAGGAGATGATGAAATCACACTATCAAAATCCAAGGTAGGCTCAAGTATGTGTGAAAGAATGAAGTAAGGATTTAAAGAAGATGATGATTATATTAGCACTTTAGAGAAACCTTTTTGGATTTTAAGAAATTTAGAAGCTCTCAATAAATTCTTTAAGGTCTCAAAGAAAATCCCCCTGAGAGAAAATGATTTTTCTCTATTTAAGCTCACTGTCTAACGTTCTTATTTTTGCACGTTGCCCAAAACCGGTCGACCGGAGCAGTTGACCGGTTGAGACAAATCTTAAATTCTCGATGTTCAACGGTTTTATTAAATATCCGTTGAGCAGAACCGGTCGACCGGAGTGGTTGACCGGTTGAGGCAACACCGGTTGACCGGTGGATTTTGCCTTCTCTGTCACCGTACAATATAGGTCAACCGGTTGACACTGACTTTGCCTCAAACCTTCACAAAATTACATTTTTAGGCCAAATGTGATTATGCACTTAGTTTAGTCACATTTTAAAAAGAATAATGTGAGTGTGTGCATGAGCCAAAACAAGAATTAATCATTGATAGTATGAAGTCAAAATCAAATACAAGACTAAGGAGATATAAAAACCTATTAGAACTTGTCTTGCTTGATTTTGTGTGCTTGCTATTGATCTTTGGTATTTCAACACTTCAAGCCTTGAATTCCTTCTTCAATTTAATTGCATTTCTCAAACTTGAATGTATTGCATTGTATTCTACAATATGTTTCTTGAGTTGATTTATAATATCAATTATCCTAAATACACAACTCAAAATAAAATCATTAATAACATAATAAATGGTATTTGTTATCATCAAAACATGAGAATATTCAACATTTGACCAACATGCTTCACAAAACAAAGCAACGACACCTAATGCCAATGGGAGAGACACGGGCCTTTGGCCCAAACCAAAACAAAGCTTCATGGGCTTAATTAAAGCCACATACCTAACAATCTCCAACTTGGTAAAAATTAAGCCAAGCCCAAATAATGAAACTTCTCCGCCATCTCCTCCAAAACCCCGTATGGCTAATTCTAATTTGCAACACTAAATAAGTCCAAGCGACGTCTGAACTTCCAAACGGCAACTAACTTGATCACCAAACATGTCACAACTAATGCAATATAAACCAAATTGCCAAGCTCTACCTGCTCATGAACACCTGGATCTTAATATGCAATTACTAACTCCTTGTCTTCAAATAGACTGGCAAAATCATCAACTCTGTGAATTATCAAACTTGGTGACTTTAGCTAAACAAATCACAACCAATGGCCGTTCACCCCAAACTCAAATCCTAAGAATATTTTTGTCATTCGCTCAAGCTTACCATCATTCACTCAAGCTTACCATCATTCACATGAGCACAAACATAACAACCAAAAACAAAATCAACAGAGCAACCAAGTCGTACCTCAAACGGAGTCTTCAATCCAAATGCAGTTGATGGAGATCTAACCAAATAGCAGGCTGGAAAACCAAACTTAGAAAGCAAACAACAAGCTTTCCCTACGAGTGTTGAATTCATACTATCTACGACTAACAACTGTTGTGGAAAATCTCAAATAGTGCGGTATCTCACTATCTTCTTCTCGCAGAACCCGTAACCCTCACCAAATTGCACACCATCATAGTCATCAACAAACGTCAAAACTGACATCCCTACATCACTCACATGACCCGAATTCAAATGCCATGAGCGAGTAATCTTAAAATCTAGATCTAAGCAAGATGAGACCGCAGTAGCACCAACAACTGTACTATTCTATAGAAAATAGATGTCATTATACAACTCTTCCTTAATCACCACAAAATTTTCCTTACTAACGCTCAGAACTCCACCTTCAGCAAAATACCTATAACCTTGTGAGTCGAGAGTCCCCAAAGAAACAAGACTTTTCTTCAAATCTGGCACATGTCTAACATTAGTCAAAGTCGTAACTCTGCCATCAAACATCTTAATTTTGACTATTCCAATACCAACAACTCAATAGGACATATCATTCCCCATAAAGATAACACCTACATCAATAAACTAATAGTCAATAAACCAATCTCTATTAGGGCACATATGTTGAGAACATCCAGAATCAATAATCCAAGAATTACCTACACAATCACCAGACACATATAGGATATAATCATCATCTTCAAGATACTCAACAATATTAGATGATGCTTCTTCACCAGTTTCCTTATTTTTCTTGAGCTTTAGGCAATCAACTTTCCCCCCGGTTGGCGACAATAGTTGCAGTTGCCTTTTCTATTTTTAGACTTTTCTCTATTTTTGCTTTTGCCTTTTTCAATTCCTCTACCTCTAACAACCAATGCACTTGATTAATTTTCATCTCAATTTTTAGACACCTTTTTTCTTCAGTTCTTTAGAATTTAAAGACGCCTTAACATCTTTCAAAGAAATAGTGTCTCTAACATATAACATAGTATCAACAAAGTGTTCATACGAATGAGGTAAGAACACAACAAAATTAATGCCTGATCCTCATCATCAATTTTCATATCAATATTCTTCAAATCTAGAATAATTCTATTAAATTTATCAAGATGACTTTGAATAGATGTACCTTCTGAAATGCGAAGAGTGTACAAAGGCTGTTTCAGATAGAGCCGATTGGTGAGAGACTTAGTCATATACAGACTTTCAAGCTTAAGCCACAACCCAACAGCAGTAGTCTCGTCAATAACCTCACGCAACACCTCGTTTGCCAATGACAGCTGAATAACACTGTGTGCCCTTTCTAAGAGGTCTTTTTTCGCATCATCTAACAACGTTGCCAGTAAAGCTTCCTTGCCGTTTAGCGCCTTAAACAAAACTTGCTAAACTATTAGGGCTCGCATCTTGACACGCCAAAGACTTAAATCATTCTTCCCGTCGAATTTTATAATTTCATACTTTGTCGTCATTGTGGAGGTCATAAATCCCAAAATAATTTGACTAATAAACTAAAGCTATGATACCAGTAGTTGTGCCAAACGTCAAATTAAACAGATTCAAAACAAAATATAAATAACAGAAAAATCCAAGAGACAAAAGGATTTAACGTAGTTCAGCTTTTGGCCTACGTCCATGAACAGAAACGGCGAAGAAATTCCACTATAACCAAAAGAGATTACAAAAATTTGTCAAATATCTCTCACCACTCAAATCCCGAATACACCTAAAATCTCTCAACCCAAAAGCAAAAATATCAAATACTAAGGGCTTGTTCTTTTGGAGTTTAACTTGAGTATAATTCTTGAGTTGAATTTGAGTTATAACTTGAGTTGAACTTGTAACTTGAGTTTGTGTTTGGTTGTGTACATTTGAGTTATGGTTTGAGATAAGAATCTTTTTGAGTTTGTGTTTGAGTGAGTCAAAACTTGAATTTGTATTTAGATAGTATTTTAATAAAAACTCAATGTTGATGAAAAATTTTAATAGGGTATATGGGTCGGGTTTTATTCGTCTTTTCGTTGTCAACGCATAAAAAAAATCATCTCAATCAGAATTAAAACGAAAAAGTTATAGCATTTTTAAGAATAGAAAAAATATTGTTCCTTAATTTGAGTTCGAGTTTCTGAACTCGAGTTGAAGAGGAAACTTGAACTCGAGTTTTAATCCTAAACTTGAATTTAAACTCGAGTTTAAATTTAAAAGAACATGAACTCAAATAAAATTATAACTCGAGTTATCTTTTTTAAGTTTTTCACTCAAAAAAATATGACTTAAAAAATTAAATTTTTTGATTAAATCTCACTAAAAACAAAAAAAGAGAAAATTGTATATCAATAGGGAATTAACACTGCGGTTGCGGCTCTATCTTTTCTCTCACGTCCATAAGCATATTTATATGCTTCCAAAACTTAGTCGGTAAGCTAAGTTACGAGAGAAGCTTCAGAAAACAAAGCAACGCACCTAATGCCAATAGGAGAGACTTGGGCCTTGGGCTCAAACCAAAAACAAAGCTTCACATACCCAACAAAATGAAACATTATTACTGAACGATTTTACCAAATTCTTTGAAGAAGGCTACTCCCTAACTTTCTTCTTTCTAGACATAAATACATATATTATTATGGGAAATAGTAGAAAATAGGTCAATATGAAAAATTTAAGAAAGTATATAAGTTAATTTTTAGTTATAGAAATTAATAAGTCATAATTTGTCAAGTTATGGTTCATAACTAGATAAGTTATGGACAAACTTATCAAGTTAGAGTCCATAACCAGATAAGTTATGGACAATAACTTGTCAAGTTATGGTTCATAACCAGACAAGTTATGGACAAAAACAGTAATTTGGCCTGTTTATTAACTTATGTAAACTATTGGCCTATTAATTTTAATTCATCTCAAGTCTTAGCCTATTTCCCTCTTTCTCCCTATTATTATCATGGTAGCACCCATCTCAGTTCCTTTTAAAAAAAAAAAAAAAGAGACAAATACTCTTTTAAATTGTACGAATCTTGATTTTTACTTTTTATTCTTGATTAATATCATTTTAATTAATTATTATATTAATTAAAATAGTATTAATTGAGATCTCATTCGCTCCGTGGATTTGAGTTTTCAATTCGAGCTGAGATATGATATTTTTTTTAGAGTTTTTTACTGCAATAAAAAAAGTTAGATGTAATATTTTTTGAGAGCTTTTAACTGTATAAATCTAAAACTAAAAAGTGAAATCAGTGAAATAAACGAGACATAAAAATAAAGAATAAAAATTTAGACCCACTTTTTTTTTCCCCTTCATCCGTTACCTCAATTCCTACTACTGTCCACTTTTCTTCGGCATGTGTCCGTGATGTGTCTTCTGATTTAAGGTTGAAGGTCAATGATGCTTGAAAATGCAGCAATGGAGATTAGATGGCCTAGGGCGATAATGAAGAGTTTAGACAATATAGTCGGGAAAAAAAAAAGAAAAAAAAAAAAGAAGAGCTAAGCGTTGTCCTTGAGTGAGTACCTTGATTAAATAGTTCCTAATTTTTAGATTTGGCCCATGTTTTTCATTTAAACAGGTAACCTTTCAGCAAAAAAATAAAAATAAAAAATAAAAAAGCACCCGTCACTATGAAATCATAGTTTTTTTTAATTAATATTTTTTATTTATGTTGTTTTGGTTAGCGCTAGTCTGCACACGACATGTCGCTTCAGGATAATACCGTGACACGGTTGAAATTTGAATGATGGCAAATATTCGAAAAAGAACGATATGACGTTTTATATCAAACAATAAAATGATAACGTAATAGCATCTCGTGCTTGACAAATAAACGACAACAAAATTTGAAGACTGTTAGGGACTCTCCACTACAAAATAATAATAATAAAATTAAAAAATTAAAAAACGACATATATATTACCCACATCAAATTTCAAAATCAACAATGTTTTATTCATCAAACGACATGAAATTTTGAGAACAAATGTCTCATAGTTAGAAGGAAAAAACTGCATATTTGACCAATGACACATGGTAAATAAAATTTGCCATAAACGCGCTTAACTTCCAACTAGAGATGCAAAGTTCACAAGTTTAGGGGTAAATTGATGAACTTACTTATAGAGCGTATTAATTTAAATTTTTACACTTTATTCTTGATTAATACTACTTCGACCAATATAGTTATTTGACTAAAATGAATATTGATTAAGAATACGAAATAATAATTTAGACGTATACACTCTAAGTGGTATTTTTCTCATTTCCCACTTTTATATTCATTTGAAAAATACTTTCTAATTATAGTTAAATTGCGTGTATACTCTTTTATTTTTTTGAAAAAATATTCTTTTCATTTATAATTAATGTGGTGGTATGTTAATAGCTTTTAATGTAATTTTAATGCCGGATAAATTTATAATAATTATAAATTATAAATTGTTGGGGGCCTTAATAAATTTGGTAGATGTAAATAGGGAGAAAGAGGAAAATAAGTAAAGATTTGAGATGAATTAAAATTAATAGGCCAATAGTTTACATAAGTTAATAAATAGGCCAAATTACTATTTTTGTCCATAACTTGTCTAGTAACTTGTCTGGTTATGAACCATAACTTGACAAGTTATGGCCTATTTTTATCCATAACTTGTCTAGCTATGAACCATAATTTGACAAGTTTGTCCATAATTTATCTGATTATGAACCATAACTTAACAAGTTATGATCTATTAATTTTTATAACTAAAAATTAACCTATATACTTTCTTAAACTTTTTATATTAACTTATTTTCTACTATTTCCGTAAATATATAATTACTATTAAAATAGGTGATCAAACCGGATAGACTAGGATTTGAAAAGACTTTCGTGTTTATAACCTCTGTCCAACCTGACCCGAGTCTCATGCGGACACAACATGGGCCACACGCCTGCCTATTTAATTTAATCCGACGATTTCATTGCTAAATAAGCAGCGGTATTTTAAGTTTTAACGATTTTATTGTGCGTTTTTCAAAATTTTTTTTTGAACCTCATAAACTACATAATGGTTGTTTTTAGTGTAAATTATAAAAAGCGTTCCATAAAATGATAAAAAGTGATGTAAGATAGATAATAAGGGTTTCCTTACTTTGCATCCCCTTAAAATAGTGCATTGGCGGAACAAGTTTTGTAAGTTGTTTGATTCTAATCTAATGGCGGCAATCGAAGAGATGTTTGGATGGTATGTATTTTTATTAGAGTGCAAGCCCGGCCCGTCTCCTTAGGCCCATGCGGGACATGAGTTGGGCCGGCCCAGTCTACAAATTTTATGGGCTGGACCGGGCCGGCCTATATAAGAATTACTTTAGCTCAGCCCACACCATGGGTTAATTTTACGTGGGCTAAGCTTGGTCATGCCGTGAGTCATGATGGGCCATGCCATGGGCCTTGAATGAGTCATTCATGACCCATCATGAGTTTAGATGTACCAGCTCATCTAAACATATAATTTTTTAACTTTTTATTTTTTATTTTTGAATTTTTAAACAAGTTAACAAATATAAAAGTTTGAATAATCAATGGAAATATGAAAATGAATATTTTATTTATGATTGCCTCATTAAATAAAAATATTTTTAAGGAAAACCCAGTGAGATAAAACCCTGGTAAGAAAAAAAAGTACAATCACAATAATTATACATAAGATGTTTACAAAATTACTAAAAAAAAGAAAAAAAATAAATATATTATGGGCCTAGACGGGGCTGGGCCGGCTCATCATCAGCCTAGACAGGCCGGCCCAGCCCGGCCCAAACCCGACAAAGCTCATGATTTTTCATGGATTGTGCATGGTCGATCCATGGACTGATATATGTTGGTCTAGCCCAACCCACCAATATTTATGAGCTGAGCCGTGTCTTGAACAGTGACGGACTATCACTGTGTCAGGATGGGCCTGGACTAGCCCACAGACCCTAACCCATTGTTGCATCTCTAATTTTTATTGAGGCATTATATTGCATCAAATCAAACTAAAAATTGGATAAATTTTTTATTAATAAAAAAGTACAAGATCTAACTAAAAGAACAAACACAACCATAAATCAAATATAAAAAATTTCAAAAGACAGCAAAAAACGATTTATAAGCCAACATATAAATATTAGTTATAACAAAATGAGTTATAATCATAAAAGATTGGAATCACTAAAAAAAATATTTTGCAGCCATTACAAAAAAGAAATGTCCGACTAATCCATAAATCAAGTTATTTTATTAAATTTTTTATTGAATGAATATATAAAAATAACTTTTTATTTATCAGTAATATTCTTAAAATAAATGCACAAATTTTTTTTTTGAACTTTTTTGACTCAATAAAAAAAATTGTTAATAAAACCAGTTCTTAAAAAAAAAAAAAAGTACTGTGAGAGTAGGAGCATTATAATAATTAATAAGATAGACCTTCAAAGGGCATTTTACTTGCACCGCGACAGGGACGGAGGCAACCAATGCCAGGAGAGCTTAAGCCCCCCTCAACTTTTTTTTATTTTGGTTTTACCCCCCTCAATTTTTTCTCTTTTCGTTTTTAACCTATTTATAAATATAGTTGTGTTATAGAAAATTAGATATAGCCCCCTAAAAGATTAAAAATATAATCTTAAAACCTTCAAAAATTTTAAAAATATTACTTTCTAAAAAAAATACCTTTAAGAATATTACCTTTTTAGAAAATACTACTAATCTTAATTTTAAAATTCTTTTATAACTAAAAATAAACAATACACATCTATTAGTTTATCTACTTGTAATATTAGTATTAACTCTACTTGTTGTTGTTACTACTATAGAGAAGTTTTTTTTTTTGCTATGAATATTTTAAAGAATTGAGATGCAATTGAATCGGAGATCAATTGATCAATGATGCTTTATTTGTGTATATTGAGAAAATTATCTTCAATAACCTGAATAATTTGACTGTTATACAATATATTTAAGATAAAAAATCTCATCTAAGACTATTTGCAGTATCTTAGCGCGGTTAAAATTAGTCTTCCCTCACAAAAATTCTTACCTATCACTGTCCATCAGTGTTCTATTTAACTGCCGCACCATGAAGAAGGCAAATATAATGGGCGCATTTAGAATTCGTTTCAAAATGATTTTATTTTTTGTATGAAAATGAAAATGTTTTCAATCTCAGCCAGAAATCATTTTTTAAAATGCGTTTAGTAGTTTTATCAAGAGATTGTTTTCATTGTAAAAAACCAATTAATGTCTCTCTTTCTCTCTATGTGCTCGAGAGAGGAGAAAATAAAAATGAAAAATGAAAAACAACTAAAAGTCATTTTTCATTTTTATTTTTTTATCTTCATTGCGCCAAATGCCGTTTAAAAAACGTTTTTATTTTTTCTTTCTCGAAAAACGTAAAAAGTAAAAACGAGATCAATTCTAAACATGGTCAATAAATCTATGTTTTTTTAAAATAATCTATGTTTTTTTAATAAACAATAAGGTCTCGTTCGCTTTGTAGATTTGTGTTTTCAATTCGAGTTGAGATATAACATTTTTTAAGAGCTTTTAACTGTAAGAAAAAAAGTAATTATGATATTTTTTTAAGAATTTTTAACTGTAAAACCTAAAACTGAAACCTCAAATCGATAAAATGAACGAGACATAAATCTCTTATTTTATTATTAGTAAATATTCTAATTTTCAAGACGGATGTCTTATTCATTTCACCGATTTAAGTTTTTAATTCTAGTTTTATTATAATAAAAAATTCTCATAAAAAGTCACATCTAATTGGGCGGACAATTGTTGAGTTTCAGAGCTGTTGGGATCCGGCGGCCAAACATCGGACTACGGTACCTGTTAGTGAAGTACACTAGAAACTTCCGGTGGCTGGACTTTTCAAGCTTAATACTGATGCGTCAGTTCGAGAGGGTACGAACTCCATTAGAATAGGCGCTGTCATCAGGTATGGGGAAGGAATAGTCTGTGCTTGTATGGCGAAGAGGATTGCAGGATCTTTCTCACCGTTTTTAGCCCAATGCATGGCCCTTCGGGAAGGCCTTATTTTCGCACAAGAGCGGGGGTTCTCCATCAGTGTGGCTGAAGTTGATGCTGTCCGTGTAGTTCAAGCGGTTAAGAAATGCTCAACGATGGGCGAAGAAGGCGTTATTATAGAGGATATTGTTCGGTTATTATCCTTTATGGGGAGGGGAGAGTGCTTTCGTATAAATAGAAGTGGTAATAAAGTTACTCATGTTTTAGCTTTTTTTGGCTTTAGTTGTACACTGGACTTTGTTGGGGTTCATTCATATGATCCCTTACTTTGTATTCTCTGTTGTGCTTGCCGATTTGGCTGCTTAATTGGTAGCCTTGGCTGAAATTCTCTGTGATCAGTTGAAGAACTAACGGAGGAATACTTCAGGAAACATGCCAAAAGGTCATCAGCCTTTCAATTCTAAATCAGTGGATGATCTTCTTGAATTTTTGGATGGGCCACAGGTGGAGGAGAATGATTGTTTTATATGCATCATTGTTCACAACATCGATGGGCCTGGGTTAAGAGACTCTGAGACTCAACAGATTCTTGCACGCTTAGCTTCCCATATTCGTATTGTTGCCTCTGTTGACCATTGTGAATGCACCTCTTTGTAAGTACACCCTCTAACATTTATCATATTGTAGAAAGTGTTCAAGCTAGCTGCAGAGACATTTGCACTTTAGTTTGCATCTGTTCAATATAAAATGGAAACCATCATCGATTGTTGGTTAAAACCATCAGCTGTTCATAATGTTTCATCATTGGGAATAGCATTAATTCAAAGTATTTTCTGTATCTGATAAGACTGTTCTATATGTCATTAGTGTGGAACAAGAAGATGGTTCACACACAGTTCAATTGGGGATGGTATCATGTTCCTACGTTTGCAGCATACAAGGTTGAAGGAACACATATTCCTTTGATTCTTGCAAATGACAATACCACCCAAAGTGCCAAAAATGCAGCGCTTGTTTTACTGAGTTTGACGCCAAATGCACAGAGTGTTTTCAGAGTTCTTGCAGAATATCAACTGTCTCATCCCGATGAAGAAGGTACGTTATCTGCACATCTTATGCAGCATTTATTCTTCGTATAGTTCATTTCATATCACGGAGTATTATTTTCATGCATTAGAACCTAACAATGTTGCCTAGGAATGCCATTCGATAATTTGTACACCACCTGTCGAGAGTGGTTCCTGGCGAGCAACCAGGTTACGCTCAACTTCCATTTGACGGAATTCAATGATCATGAGCTGGTCAAGACCAGAAGGCATTCTGATGGGCAAGATTGTTTGTACATCCCTCTCACTGCTGAAGCACTCAGAAAACTTTTACTGGAGATTGGTCAATAGTGTTTAGTCCCTCTGTATCTCTTGATACCACTCGCCTCCTGGAAGCATAATTGTAAGTCCACATAACCCCCCCAAGGCCCAGGTTTCTCTGAAGCATAAAAGGACCAAATTCCTTTGTAATTGATGCACCTGTTTGATCGAGTCCTCTGTACACTAGTGTGGAACTAATTAGTAATTTTTTGATAGGATTATCGGCACAAATGGTCCCCAACTTATGTAGTAAGTGACAGTTTAGTCCCTAAAAATTTTTTTTTTTGGTAAATCGATCCCCAACTTTTTAAAACAAGTGCAATATGGTCATTTCCGT
Organism: Morus notabilis; assembly: GCF_000414095.1. Taxonomy (NCBI): domain Eukaryota; kingdom Viridiplantae; phylum Streptophyta; class Magnoliopsida; order Rosales; family Moraceae; genus Morus; species Morus notabilis. The sequence goes on along the minus strand of NW_010359164.1, from coordinate 42,191 downwards.
CAAGATCCGTCCAAAAGCTAACAGGAGAAGGCACCTGACCCATCACGTGACCATCTTTTTCACTAAAATGACTGAAATGCCCAAAAAGAAAACAAATTCATCACCCACCATCATCTCCACCAAACCACCACCACCATTACGGCCACCGTCACCAAGACCACAACAACCATCATCAACCCAACATCCACCGTTCACCATCTCCACCACCATCCTTTTCCGAACACCACCATAACTCTTCTCATCACCACCATCATTACAGTCACCCATACTCATCAACACACGAATCCAACAAAGCTAACTAAAACAATGAACAAACTTAGATCTACACTCACCAAACAAGCCCGATTTTGGAATTGAGGTCGATACCCCTTGATTTCAAAGCCAAACAGTCCACAGTTGATGCCTATCCTGAAGAGATTCATCAATCTCTCAATCGAACTAACGACAACATTCAAAATTTTGACGAACTCAGATCAATCTTGCCCAATGAACTACCAAAATTGAGCCCACATCACGAACATCGACGAGCAGGGTTGAGGAGGCGAAAGCCAACGTGAAGAAGATAACCAACGCGACAGTGACGACGTTCGCACCAACCACAGTGGCCATCGTAACCCATCCTCATCTCCTCTACTACTATCGGAAATATCTCCATCGTTGTCTGCGTCTAAAGCCGTGCAGCGCCGAAATATGCCCAGCGACGATGGTGCCCGACGAGGAGAAGAAGCTCAAACTCATGACAGCGGCGATGACACTCACCTCTGTTCAGTGCCGTTTTTCCCTCCATTCACGTGTTCAACACCGTTTGTCAGAGAGTGGTGCATCATCCCAAAGTGAGAGCCCTCGCAGGCGGCCCCGAGCTTCACCAGTCCTCTCTAATCTTCTCCGGCACCATCGTCGGCATCGTCTTGAGCCCCAATTTGCCCCAATTCGACTAAGGATGTGTTTTTACACATATACCCCAACTTAATGGGTCACGTAGGCGGTCATGTACCTTCTCCCGTTAACTTTTAGACGGATCTTGACAATGATCACATTGCACCTGTTTTAAAAGGTTAGGGATCGATTTGTCAAAAAAAATGTTAAGAACTAAACTATCACTTACTAAATAGGTTGGTGACTATTTGTGCTAATAACCCTTCTTTAGTAGGACAACAATAAAAAACTGACCTATAAGTACAACATATTTCCATAAGTTAATTAATTTGTCATATTAAAATTTCTTAATTTTGGTGGTTTAGAAATGTGGTTCATAGAAAAGGATTGTTATTACATCTTATAACACAAATTTTCACGAAAAAAAGGGAAAAATGTCGGCTGGCCTCTGGAGTGATTTGGGGTAAGTGGGGGTATTCCATTTACTGTTCAATATTCGTAATATATGGATAAGATATGATGTTTGGTGGATTGAAGGTCAACTTCTGTGCTTTGCTTTCCAATTTGTTTTCCTAGCAAACATATCCATGTCATTGTTAGATAAATTTTAGTACACTATTAATTAGCGTGTCCACATTTTCTTGCATCTTTTTTTCCCCATTTCAATTCAGCATGATGTATGTTTTTAGAGTCTACGCTATGGTCATTAAGCACAAAAATAATTGTAAACTTGTGGTGTTAGACCTACTAGATGGATCTGGGCTGGTCAAGCTAAAGGATAACTACTTAATTAGTTTAAGAAATCTTCGGAGACGTTTGTTTTAAGAGTTTTGTTTGGTTTAAGATCACAGGTCTTAATTCTGTTACAGTATTTTTTTTCATAAAAAATTTAAAATTAAAAAATTAGAATTATGAACTATAATTTTGAACCTATCAATCAAACATCACCTTCATGATTCACCAAAAACAAAAAATAAAATAGAAATTAACAACATAATTACATGGGGTTTCTGATTTTCCGTAGCACGCTTGTATTAGCGCAGTGTTTAACATAATAATTGTTGAGGTGAAGTCAATGCCTCGTTCATTTCACCGATTCGAGTTTTTAGTTTTAGATTTTTACAGTAAAAAATTTTTAAAAAATGTAACATCTCAACTCGAATTGAAAACTCGAATCCGCGAAGTGAACGAGACCCAAAAGTTTCATTTCTTTCTTTTCTTTTTTTTGTCAAAAAGAAAAAGATTTCAAAGGCGGCAAAGTTTACCCAAAATACATAGGATTAGAACAATGATAATCTACTAACGGCCGCATCACATCCAGAGCATGAAAAAATAATTTATTGCGTTTAACTCGCATGTGCTTAAGGTCTTTCGTTTAAGGCAATTGGCTATGAAGCTCATCCAATAATATAGCGACACGATTACTATAATGGTGCTTTGGTGATCTAGATATCATATTAGGGGCGATTTAGTACTTTAAAAATCGAGGGAGAGAACGTGGCACGCACTTTGAGGCGAAAAATGGTATATACGGGATAAGATGCTAGACTTGACTGCAGGGAATCCAAGGCAGGAAATTGACCGGACCACTCCCCAATCCCCATATTGGCATATTCTAACTCGAAAAAAAAAAAGATGAAAAGAAAAAAATGGCTGCAAAAATCACATAAACGGACAGAAAAACATATAATTGCCTCTCTTTCCACCATCTCCATTGACTTAATCCGAAATCTGTCTCTCCACTTTCCGCAAATTCCCAAGATTTCTTGCGGCTAAATCGTTTTCGTCGAAGTAATTTTCGTTTTGATTCTTCCTTTCTGGGATCGGAAGACGCATAATTGGGCAAAATTATTGTTGGAATCGGAAATTGACTTTGGGGAAGAAGGAGATGTGGGGTTTCGGAGGAAGGTATTACTGGGGAAGAAAGGAGAGAGCTGGGAAAGTTGAAGGGATTGTGGTGGTTTTCGCATGGATGTCGAGCCACGAACGGCAGTTGAAGAGCTATGTTCAGCTCTACTCCTCTCTCGGATGGAATTCCCTCGTCTGCCACTCTCAATTTCTCAATATGTCAGTTCCAATTGAAAGATTTCTTCCGTGTTTTCTCTCAAGATTTCCTTTTTCTTTTCACGTTTCTTTTGGTTTTGAGTTTTTTGAGTTTCGGTTCTCAATCTTTTTATCTTTTTGGTATTATTATGGTCAACATTATATCTTAACGATGATATGGTAACCGCAATAACGGCTGATTTTTATAGATGGATTAAAATCAGACAATTAATAGTTGCTTTAGATTATGTCACATTATATCTTAAATATAATATGCGCAGGTTCTTTCCCGAGAAGGCAACAGCACTGGCAGCTGATCTTTTAAATGAGCTCGTTGAGGTCAGTATAAAAAATAATAATAAAAAAATCTGGTTCTTTAACTTACAGTGGATGAATACTTATTCAGATTGGATCAACTAAACTACTAAACTAACGGCAAAGTTGTAAAATCTGTTTGCGCAACAAAATTAGACTAAAATAAACGACTTATTTTGAGATTTAATTCATAACATGGGCTTACTCGCAAATGTGTTATTTTGATTTTGGCAGGAGCTCAAAATTAAGCCGTGCCCAGTAGTCTTTGCATCGTTTTCTGGGGGTCCAAAAGCATGTATGTTCAAGGTTCTTCAGGTAAATTTCTCCGAGCAATGCCCTTCTGTATTCTGAGCGTATTCTTTATTGTTCAGGGTTATGTAGCATACAGCGTTTCAAAAAGGTTTAAATGACTGCGCTTTTTTTTTTCTCCCCTTTGCAGATAATCGAGGGGCATGGTGAAGCACAACTCAATCTGGTAGTGTTTTCTTTTCAAGGGCAGTCAATTATTATGTAATATGCTTAGTTTTTACTTTCCAATAAGTTGTTGGTTCTTATATGGATGTCTCATGAGCAATATACTTTAGAAGTTGCTGCATATTTGCACTAGTTTTTTAGCCTGATCTTCTCTACCTTTTATTTTTGTTTTTGGGTGAAGGATGATTGCCGATTGGTTAAAGACTGTATCTGTGGCCACATATATGATTCAAGTCCAGTGGATTTTACCAGTGATCTGGGGACTAAATTTATTCTTCACCCATCTGTCATGAAAATGTCCCAACCACCAAGAGTAGTATCTTGGTTAGCTCATGGAATATCATCTAGTCTTGATGCCCTTTTCCTTAACAGATTTGAACAACAGCGTGCTGAGTATTGGCAGACTCTTTACTCCTCTGTTGTAAGTAACTGTATATATTCATTGCCATTCAATGATTGTACTTTTATAATGTCTTCCCTTTTCCATTATTCTGTCATTGTTTACCGCTCCTCAATAATTGCACTTTTATAATGTTTTCCATTTTCTACTGCAATTTTGTGCAGGGCATGAAGGCCCCATATCTTATTTTATGTTCAGAAAATGATGATCTTGCTCCGTACCAAGTCATCTGCAATTTTGTTCAACGACTACAAGAACTCGGGGCCGATGTTAAATTGGTAAAATGGAATGGCTCTCCTCACGTAGGTCTGCTCCTTGACTTTAAACGTTCTTCAATTATTTCTTAGACAATTAAGTTGGTGAAGCTTCCTTTTACTTGTTTTAGGCTGGTGGGACTTGTCTAGAACTTGCTCGGAGACAATTTTATTTTACTAGTTTGGCAACTACTCTGAGTTTCAAAAAAAAAAAAAAAAGTACTCTCCGGAGTCTGGATATAAACACGACTACCAAGTTGTCATAATCAAGTTCTTTTTCTTTCTCCTTTTAAGTTGCTTTAATTTTGCCGCAGGCCACTACAGGCATTACCGGATTGACTACGAGGCTGCAGTGACAGAGCTCCTTGGTAAAGCATCAGGAATTTATTCTCAAAGATCACAGAAACTTGAAGGAAATAGACCCAGTGATCTAGAGACGACACATGACGAGATAATCGAGCCAATTCATGCACTAAGAAAAGCTGCAGCGAGCTCAGACGGCTTCCGAGGGATTACTCTAGCACCCAGCGACGAGTTCTTACCCAGCTCAATGCAGTATTATGAAGGCAGAGATGTCGGGTTCGTACAAGGCCAGCAAAGAGAAGGTCTAATCCACCTCCCGAACCCACCGAGCATTAGCGCTCACGGCATTCTTGGCCAGATCCTGTTTGATGTCTGCGTACCCAAGAACGTTGAAGATTGGGATATCAAGGCATCTGATTCTTTAAGTAGGCGCCCATATACTTCTACAAGAAGGCACACCCATTTTAATCCCATCAAATGCATACGCCGCTCCAGATTATAAGCTTAACAACTAATAACCCTAAAAGAAGACGCTGAAACCTTGTTTTCTCTGCAATAAGGCTGATACTGATGAATGGTTGGATTGTGTTGATGACTTCCATGTCTGAGATGAAATGTACAGTGACTTCACTGAAAGGAGTTTGAGTTCTTTTTTGTTGCCGATCGTTGTTGTATTGACTGTTGAGAATAAAGAGGATATTGTAAATTTGGGAAAAAAAAAAAAAAAAAACTCATCTCCCGGGCTTATATTAATTCGTATTCATGACACTATGAAATAAAAGTTTGTCCAACAAAAAATAATGCTGGTTAAAGCTGATGCTTTTCACTTGTACTGTTAAAATCAGGAAGCCCTTTGACTAAAAATTCAATCTCATTGTCGGAATTTTACAAATCTCCTGAAGATTTGATTTGCCGGAAAAAAAGGGATCTATATCCATTTGCAAAGTTGAGATCACTTGAGAAAGAAGTCAAACTACAAAATAACAATAACAAAACTAGAAATTTGGCTCGAATCATATACATTTATAATAGCTCCGACTGAAAAATACCAATTAGCTAGAGAGAGAGAGAGGAGAGATGAAGAAGATACTGGTAACCGGCGCGTCAGGTTACTTGGGTGGTAGGCTTTGTCTCGCCCTCCTGCGAAACGGACACTCCGTTCGCGCCTTGGTTCGGCCGACCAGCGACCTCTCCTTCCTGCCTCCGCGCTCCGCCGACGGATCCGACGACGCCGCCTTAGAGATCGTTTATGGAGATGTCACCGATTACTCGTCTCTTTCACTTGCCTTCTCCGGCTGCCACGTCATCTTCCACGCCGCCGCCCTTGTCGAGACCTGGCTTCCAGACTCTTCCAAGTTCTTCTCCGTAACACCTCAAAAATCTAATTTTTTAACTTTGATTTTGGTTTTTCCTAAGTTGTCGGAGAGCAAGATTGGAATCGCGGTGTTGAATTTCTTGATTCTGTTAACTAGGTCAATGTAGGAGGATTGGAGAACGTGTTGCGAGCGGTTAGAGAAACGAAGACGATAGAGAAGGTCGTCTATACGTCGTCGTTTTTTGCTCTGGGACCAACCGATGGCTCAGTCGCGGACGAGACTCAAGTACATTACAAGTTTTGGATTTGGTTACAACTTCTGCTTTCCGAAATAGAAAAAGATTAGTTGATGAATTTATTTGCTTTGAATTTGTGATCACAGGTCCATCAAGAAGAGTTTTTCTGCACGGAGTACGAGCGATCGAAGGTTGCCGCGGATAAGATTGCGTTACGAGCTGCCACGGAGGGGTTGCCAGTGGTGGTTGTTTATCCCGGAGTTATCTACGGCCCGGGCAAAGTCACGGCGGGGAATATAGTTGCTCGGCTGGTATATATTCTTGTTTCTGTTCTTCATTTTTGGTTGCCTGTTGAACGAAGGGGTCAATTCAATCTAGATGTCTTGATAATTGCTCCTTTTTGGTCTTGAAACGTCAAAAAATCAATTCGTTAATGGAACGAGATCATTAAATTTGTGATATTGCAAATAGACAAGACTAGTACCGAGACTAATGAGGTGGTATCTAGTATGAACCATGGTCTTGATAGGTGGTTTCTAGTATGAACCACGGTCTTCATAAAGACACACGTTCTCTTTAATCCATTATGTTGGGCGATTCTACAGTAAGATCCCCCACTTACATGTTCAATAGCGCAATTGATTGTGGTCGTAAGATTTAAATCGAACGATGCATATTATATGGAGTTGGATACTTTGAGAGAATTCTTACACCTACTTCATAGAGACCATATGACTTAAATTGTATGATGGGAATCGCCCCTAAAGTAGGGGCACCACGTTGTAGAATCTCCCCTTTATGTTTACCATCTGAGGGCTGGTTGATATGTTTTGACTTATATTTTCTGTTTACACAACTCATTAGTGAATGCTGTGACTCCATTACATAACAGCTATGACTATGAAGGGACAAATTTAGATGGTTAGGCGTCCGTCTTGAACAGAATATCTTTCAATATTGGTTTTCTCCAAGTGAGAAGTTCTCGCTATGATTGTAGATATACCAAAATGATCCATGGCCACTAGTTGTCTTACTAATAGATTAAAGGATTTTGTTTTCTTCCAGATTATCGAACGCTTTAATGGGCGGCTACCTGGTTATATAGGCCGCGGACTTGATAAATATTCCTTTTGCCATATAGACGATGTTGTGGAAGGACACATTGCAGCAATGAACAAAGGTCAAGCAGGTGAGAGATATCTACTAACCGGAGAAAATGCGTCGTTCAAGCATGTTTTTGATATAGCTGCTATCATCACCGAAACAAAGAGGCCTGCATTTAACATCCCCCTCTGGTTGATTGAGGCGTACGGATGGGTTTCAGTTATTTTCTCACGGATTTTTGGAAAGCTACCTCTGATCAGCCCCCCGGTATGCTTTGTAGTTTTGCAACTGTGTTCTGCTCTTTACATGGCACAGCATTTTGAGAATTGCCTAGTAGAGTTGTTATTCAATATTGGCATTAGATCAGATATTGATTAAGAGTTACTTACGTCCGCCTTTAGAAGTTCATGCACTGTTTGTTCTTCCTCGGAAAGAAACTGGATTTGCTTTCCTTGTTTTCTTTCTTTTGTTCATATACTGATGGCTTACTATTTCCTTTTGGGTCAATGTTGGAGCAGACGGTGTATGTTTTAAGACATCAGTGGGCATATTCGTGTGAGAAGGCGAAAGTAGAGCTGGATTATAAACCCAGAAGTCTGAAGGAAGGATTAGAAGAGGTCCTACCCTGGCTGAAGAACTTGGGATTGATAAGTTACTGATGAAAAAAGCCAAGCCTTGCTGAATGCGTCCTTGCCGCTCTCACTATTTTTTGTTTTTTGTTTTTTGAGTGATGTTGTTTTATTGTGACATTTCAACAACATTCTGTCTAAATAACATTAACCCTGTGACCGTACTAGTTACTACGGTTATGGCATGAAAAATTATCATTAATTTCCCTAAAGTAGCCTGACAGATAATTTTAGAAGACATTTAGTTGGATGATTCAAACCATGTGATTCGAACTATTTTTATGAGAGAAAATATGTTAGCGAACTACGAATCATGATTCGAATCAGAGAACGAATTCCTTTACCAAACATCCTCTCATTGCCATTTTCTTTTTACGGGGAAAATGTATGTATTTATGTACATATATTTGAAATAAGATGAAAATGTGCACTTTGGTTGGTCTAAAAATGAAAATGTGTGCTTTGGTTGTAGGAGCCGATCGGATTCTAACTACCCATTAAAGTGGCTTTTTATTTATTTATTTTTTTGAGTAAATGCGTCTTTCAGTAAAGTGGGAAGCTAACGGTCGACTTACCCAGCGTTTGAAATTTGAGCTTCTTTTTTCCCTTTAATCCCGTCTCTGCTCTCGCAACTCGCAAGCAAGCAAAACCACAATCACTACCAAGCAAAGAAAGAAATTTCTGTTTGGTTTACAAGAAAAAGAAAAAGAAAAAAAATGGTAGCGGCTAAGCGTAAGGTATCATCATACGAGGAAATCCGTCTGAGAAGATTGGAAGAAAACAAGAACCGACTGGAAGCCTTAAATCTCCCAAATCTCGCTCAAGCTCTTCGAAACTCTTCCCCTTTGAAGCCCTCCCCTGTAAAACCCAATTCCAAAAACTACACATTCTCTCTCTCTCTCTCTCTCTCTCTCTCTCTCTCTCTCACACACACACACACACACACACATTCTCTCTCTCTCTCTCTCTCACACACACACACACACACACACATTCTCTCTCTCTCTCTCTCTCACACACACATTCTCTCTCTCTAACAACACTAAAAGAGCTCACTTTCTTCTTCTTTTTGACAATTCCGCAGATCAAAAGAGTGAAGAAACCTCGTACGCCAGAAAAGGAAGTGGTCGCTGTCAGGAGGTCCGGTCGTGTCGCCAACAAGCCCACCCCTGTTTACAAGGAAGTGAGTCCTAATCTCTCGCGCGCATTGGATTCTCAAATCACGACAACTTTTTCATTTTACGACAATGATATTTCCTCTTTTTGCAGGTCGTATTTGATCGCGTGGTGATACCTAGAAGGTGTATTGGAAAGCCCAGGGATTTGTCAAACCGGGTATATGCTTCGGAGGAAGCTAGGGCCGAAGCAATAGAAAGGGCAGAGAAAGCAGTGTCTGGTTTGGAACCCGAATATCCCAACTTTATCAAAACAATGCTCCAATCCCATGTGAGCGGCGGTTTCTGGCTGGTACGCAATTTTTGTTTTTATGTGCTCACAACGTTAAACTTTTTGTTCCCTCTGTGTTTCGTCATTTTGCTTGGATAATACTGATGATATGAGTTTGATGACGTCTTGGGTAGTTAGAGGGTCTTGTGATGAGGTATGTGTTTGTGTTTTGAGACAAATAATTTATTTCTTGTCTTTCACTGCCATTGAGATAGGGCAAATAATTGCCAGATTATATGTGGTTTTATCAAGTTCTAGTCTGTTAAGAAGTGCTTGAGACTATTGACAAGAGTAGCTACAGCTTGTTGCCCCTTTCCACACTTTTCATTTATTGAAAAAAATTGTGAAAAATATACCAAGTTGGATTTAGTATTTTTTAAATTTGGATACATGTTTAGTAATAATATTAATATTTGAATATGATGAGTACCTGTACATGTAGAATTTGTGAAAATGAAGTTTGGTTGCAAAAAGCCATTGATTGGTTTTATCTTTCACAAAGCATTTTTTACTTGAACTTGATAACTGGAATCAAGAATTTGTAGCTGGTCCACGAAACGTTTTTTCTTTAAGTCCCCTCTGATTAGCACACTGTTTATTTTCTCCATTATAGGTTATTTTTGTCATGGTTTTGGAGAGAGACATTTATCTATTATTTTTGTGAAAACAGGGCCTTCCTGTTCATTTCTGCAAAACGAACCTTCTAAGGCGTGATGAAGTTATGACATTAATAGATGAGGAGGGCGAGGAATATGAAACCATATACTTGGCCCGGAAAACCGGGCTAAGTGGTGGGTGGAAAGGATTTTCAGTTGCTCATAAATTGGGGGATGGTGATGCATTAATTTTCCAATTAATCCGGCCATCTGCATTCAAGGTGATTGAAACATTGTGACTTTGAAAACTTCTTTTGGATTTGGAGTTATTGTTTCTTTTCAAAGTCCTTAAGGGCTCGTTTGGAAGGTATACTCAAACCATGATTCTTAATTCTGACGTTTAAAATTCAAATTTTTTGTAAGAGGAAAACACTGTAATCAATGATTTGAGCTCGAGTATATGCAACAAACGGGCCCTAAATCTTTATCTCCAAATATGCTTGACAGGTTAATCAACCATGATGCAATATTCTGTGTGCATGAATGTGTTATTGTAATTGTTGTCGTGTATTTACTTGTTTTCTCGTGCCAGGTTTTCATTTTTAGGGCGGATACTTCCAAGTAGGGATACAAGCTTCAATGTTTTGCTCTTGGATGTTGAGTCATCTTAATCAATTTAGGTAATTCTCTTTGTTTCTATTAATTGTCGCTCTGAAATTTTTGTTAGCATTGTCATCCAAGGTTATGAAATTTTCCGCCGTGTGATTTTGAATGACTTGATAGAAATGGTGAGCGCACAAAATTTTCTAGACATGATGTTAGACAAACATTGAAATGTGGGTTCCCATGTTTGATGCAAATAGGGAACAAATAGCTCTTGAAGTCTTAGCCACTTGTCCTAGCACTTGTTTTTGCGTATAATCCTCTTTTTTATTTTTCAAGTTTTTAAACTTTCTAGAAATTTTCGAGGAAAATTAAGCCTTGATCTTTAAAGTGCTCAGCGAAGGTTGTTGAACGCTAATGAGAGTAATGAATATACTGTATAGACCACAATATGTGTGTAGTATGAGCTTATGATTATGCACAAATTATTAACCCCTTTAAAAAGGATGTTCACTTTTCAAGTAAAAGCAGAAAAGATCAAAGTATTATTCCATGATCACATACCTCACGGTAGCAAAAGTAGAAGGTAGTCGCTAAACACATCATTGTTTGACGTTACTTTCATAAATACACTGATCACACGCAAGGTTGCGCCACGTACATTCCACTGTTTATATATATATATATATATATATATATGTATGTATGTATATATACACACACGTATGCTTCACTAGCCATGCTGGGATGCAAGTGCGCTATAGCCGCCTCAACAAAAGTTTTCATGCTATAATGTATTGCATTTGTGTAGCCTCCTTAACTATTCCAAAATTCCTGTAGACTTATGAGATTTTTGCACAAATGTGTCTCATTTCTCTTTCAGTATTGATACACTGATTTCACGTTGTTTTACTTCAAACATCAGAGCTTTTTCTCTTTCATTTTCTTTTTTAAATATTATATGTGTTTGAAGTCTCATCACATGCAACGTTTTTCCTGTGATGCAGGTGAAAAAAATGATAGCTTGTCTATTTTGCCATGAGGATTGTCGGTTCCAAGGGAAACACCCCTTTAATTTTAATCCTTTTGTTCTAACGGAATTTCCCAGTCAGGCTTTACTGTAAAGTTGTAGTTTTAAAAGCTTATTTTGCACATGACAATCCTTAATGGATAAACACTGGAGTTCCCTAAAAGACATCCTTTAGTAAATGTGAATTTCAAGGTGATCCATTCACCAATTATACTTGAGTTTTCTTTATTATCTTTTCTTCTTCTCCCTTTATTTATTTATTTATTTCATTGTTTGTATAATTATTTTCTTTTGGTCTTCATCAAGGAAGAAAACTTAGTTCATGCTGTTTAGAATGTAAGGAGGCATTGAATTGAATATGTGTTAGATGGGATGAATCTTTGACGAAAATGCAAGCAGTTAACCTGGTAGCATAGTGGAACAACTCAGAACCCATGTGCGTTTCAGAGCCTCAAACCAGCCACAAATAATCCTCTATTAAATTTTATAGTTGAACGACTAAAATCATATATGTTCTTTCACTTGAAAAATGATATTTAATTTCATCTTATTATTAAAACTATCTCAAATGATATATATTATGGCACAAAAATACACCTGATAACGGGTGTATAAATATTAGAAATTTACGGTATGGAAAGTTGTAAAAGTCAACAATTGTTTTGTATATTATATATAGTAATTATCATAAAGATTGTAACTTTATAATAATGTTCACGGTGATAATTAATGAAATCAAACCATAAAAACTCTCTTGGACTCAGATCTCTGCTTAATTTTGGTGTTCAATTAATGTCTAACTAATCATATCACGTCATGTCGTGTAAGAAATATAAATTGCTTTTAACTAATTCTTTTATGTTTATTATAGGATGATGTAGTGTGATTTCATTGATTAGATACCATTTAAGACACAAAAAATTAAACATAAGATCTGGATCTATATAATAACCAACGAATAGGAACAAAAAAAGTAAGGACTGTCTGGTATACGGGTTCAAACTATGGTTCAAAATATAGTTTTTTATTATAACCTTTTTAATTCAAATATTTTGTGAAAAAAACTGTAATAGGACTAAAACTATGAGTTTATACTGTAGCATAATCCATATATCAAACATAAACTAATTAATTGTCAAACTGGATTTTTAAAATAAAGAATTTAAGTAACTACTCGGTATTTACTCATCTTCTTTTTCCATTATATTGTTTTCTGTTTCTTTTTTTTTTTTGTTAAAGAAAAATAATCTTCAGGTAATTTTAGGCTCCGTTCATTTTACCGATTCGAGTTTTATTACAGTAAAAAACTCTAAAAAACAGTCACATTTAACTTTTTTACTACAGTAAAAAATTTTCATATAACATTACATCTCAACTCGAATTAAAAATTTAAATCAACGAATTAAACGGACCGTTAAAGTTACCAAACTCTTTGGTAAAGTTAAACGGGTGGGATGTTGTTATACTAGTGGTTAGTTAATTGTTAGAGGTGGTAATGGTTTTTTTTATTTATTTCGTTATTTATTTAGTTTATTTTTAATGTTAAATTATTTGTTGAACGAAAATGGGCAACAAGTTGTTGATACTTGACAGGGCATTTCCTTGACTAGCTGGAGATTTTCCAGCTTGCAAGGGCAAAAGTAATGGGAACATGCTTACCACGGAACATGGATGAGCTCTGCTTGTCTACGCAGCGACTAGATTAGACAATACTTTTTTTCTATATTTTAAATCATGATTCATAATTTTTTATAATATTTTTTTTTATAAAAAATACACATAAAATAAAAATAATTTTAAATTATGATTTTGAATACATAAATTAAATATCCTCTAATATATTTTTTAAATAAATTCTCTAATACATATGATATTAATAAATTAAGTTTTTCTAACTGTTAAATTTATATATTTTTTATTTTTATGTGATTTTATATAAATATATAAAAAATATAAAATTTTATACACGGTATTGAAAAATGTCATTTTTTATATAGTTTTATTTTATTTTTCCTTCCTGTGAAAGCTGCCTTTTAAGGCTTTCTGTGATCAGTTTGAAAGAGTTTTGCGGGGCCCACAAAGGCAAGAACACCAGCGGGTGAGCCATTTAGTTAAGCCGATTGAGTTTTCTGACAAAATGAGCCGATGTTTTGTAATGGATGATCTTACAGGCGATTTTATGCGGACATTGATTGATTGACTTAAGTTTACGCGGAGTTTTGCCCGTAACGACTACTCCTCGTGGATTCTTTTCCCACGCGCGTCTACATGAACCGTGTTGGACAGCAAATCAAAAATCACTCTCAAAGATGGTTTGTTGCAGATTCCAATCCCTTTACCCAAATTCTTACCCAAAAAAAATTCTAATGTGGCTACTCCCTCAGTAGCACAATTCTCTTTTTCTTGAAGTGAGGATTGCCTTGAGAATTTTCTAATTAAATTCTCTGTAATGGTTGATATATTAGTTTATATCTAATAAAAGTCTATTCCTCTTTTAAAGGCTTAAAATTTTATAAGAAGCATAAAACTCATGAATGACCATTTGAAATAACATTATTAATTATAATAAAAATTAAATAGATTAAATATGCTATTTTCAAAGGTTTTTTCGTCAACCGTTATATTAATATATACATTTTATTATCTTAAATATGGAAAAAAAAAGAAATTAAAAATTGCAGTGCATTGAAGATGACTTATGTTTCTTGACTTGGAGTGGTTGTCACGCGCTTGAGCCGCGTTTGGATGGGTTGCTCAAGTTACAGATAACTGGCGCCGAGAATTTCGGGACTTCCAAGTGGAAGTCAAAGGATTAGGTTGTACGAAAAAAGTAATGTAATTTTGACAAATATTTTTAAATATTGAGTAAGAATTTTTATTTTTTTATTTTTTATTTATAATTTTTTTAGTTATTTAATTTATTAATAAAATGATATTTATTAAGAATAAAAGATAAAAATCAAGACTCATAAGTAAATCATGTACAAAATATTTAATTTATAAATTTAAAATTATAGTTTATAATTTTAATTTGTTATGAGAGAAAAATAAAAAATTATGATTTAAAATCACATTTAAATCCTATAAACAAACATTAATTTTCTCAAAAAGGTTGTATCGACTGTCCAGGATAAGTGGGCCTAGGCCCATAGGCCTACACATCATCAATCTCCCAACGACGTCACATTAACGAGACTTTGGTATCGTTCACTTCACGGATTAGGCTCCGTTCATTTCGCCGATTCGAATTTAAAATTTGAGTTTTATTACAGTAAAAAGTTCTCAGAAACAGTCACATCTAACTTTTTTACTACAGTAAAAAGCTCTCACACAAAATCACATATCAACTCGAATTATAAACTCGAATCAGCGAAGTGAACGGACCCTAATTTTTAATTCGAGTTGAGATGTAATATTTTTTGAGAGTTTTTCACTGTAACAGAAAATATTATATGTGACATTTTTTTAAAATTTTTTACTATAAAAATTTAAAACTAAAAACTCAAATCGGTGAAATGAATGAGACCTTTATTATTCAGCCTAAAGGAAAAAAAGAAGTATTATCATTTATCATCTTTCCAACAAGTAGAAAAAACGCAAGCTTATTTCACCAAAAAAAAGAAAAGTATAAAAAACGCAAAGGATTATTATTTATTATATTTCTTCTGACCCTTAGCTTGGAGTACATCTCAATCTGATTGTCAGAAGGGCTACAAATTAAATATCTTATAACTATAACTTGAACATATACAGAAGCCAGCTGGCTATCCAAAACAATAACTAGCTAAAAATATTCATTTCATTTACCTCTTTGGCTCTTTCTTATAAATCAGAGAAGTATTTAAGACCGAACTGAAGTAACGGATTTATAATTGAGTATTTTATGCAGCTTTTGGATTACAATTGAAGTTTTTGCTCGTTTAAGTAAATTGTTAAATAAGTCATTTAAAATTAGACACGTTTGATTATAAATTAATATGTAACCGAAGTGTTTCTCATTCTCTTCGTATAAACGCATCATCAACGTATTATTTAAATAGATATGTAATAGATCTTATTGTAACATATAAAAAAATCATATAACACAATAATGACCACATGAACAAAAAGGAAAAGAAATACTACCGTTTAGTTCGATGATTTAAATTTTTAATTAGAGTTGAGATGTGACTTTATGTGATAACTTTTTACTATAATAAAAGAGTTAAATGTGACTGTTTCTGAGAGTTTTTTATTATAACAAAACTCGAATTCTAAACTGAATCTAAGTGCGTTAACACGACTTGTAATACATAACGTAATCCTATTAACAAAAAAAAAAAACATATCACAATCCTTATCCTAAATTTTATAAATAATTACGTAAAATGTTTAGTTTTGAAGCTGTATTTGTAAAAATATTGACTATTATACAATATTATAATTTACCGATTTCAATTTTATAAGGCTTTTTTTTCCCGAGAATTGCCTTTTTTTAGTATTAGTTTCGTATTTTGCACTCTGATTTTTATCATTATAATTTAGATATATCTTTCCTTTTTAAACCAGAATATGATCATTATTTTAGTGAATATGTGTTTTTTTTTGTACATTTTTGTATTTTCTCTTTCAAAAAAATTAGGTTTTGTTTTGTTTGTCAGAGTCGTTTTAAACTTTCTATTTATTCTTTTTTTGTATATCCATATCATTACATTAATGAAACCATTTATCTTATATTTTTATTTTTGTTCTTTTGTATCATTTTTTCTGTGTTATAATTATTAGTTAGACATTCTATATCATAATGATTTTATGATTAAATTAATAAAAATAATTTTTTATTTTGGTATATTTTCGTGTTTCATATGTAATCTATTTTTGTTATTCATTTTTTGTTTTGATATATTGCCGTGTGTCATAATAATTTGTTATATGTTATGTTTGATAACGTTCTCATCGTTAAAACAATGAAAATATATATTCTTTGTAACATTTCCATAATGATGTCCTTTATACATAAAAATCTTTGTGTTTATTTGGCAGGTTATAATTACGTTTTGTTTTGGTGTTTTTTTTTTTTTTTGTCTGAGTCATTCATATTTCATTTTCATTCTTTTTTCATTGCTTTAATGAAATAATTCGCATGTGTTTATGTTTTCGTGTATGTTGATTGTTTGATACATATTGTTTTTTTTTTTTCAGTGTGTTTCCTAATGAATTCACGATTAAACTAATGAAATTTTTTTTCGTGTTCTTTTGTATCATATATTCTGCGTCATATTGATTTGTTATATGTTCAGTTTGATAATGATCTCATCGTTAAAGTAATGAAAATATCTATTCTTTATATCATGTATATTCATGTGTTTGATATGTAATTTGGTATTTATTTTCATAATGATGTCCTTTATACTTAAGAATCTTTTTATTTATTTGTCCGGTTATAATTACATATGTTTTTTTGTCTGATTCATTCATTTTTCATATTCATTATTTTTCGTAATTTTTGGATCATTGCATTAATGAAACAATTTCGCATGTGTTTATGTTTTCATGTATGTCAAATATTGTTTGATACATATTGTATTTTTTCAGTGTGTTTTTTAATGATATCACGATTAAACTAATGAAAAGTTTTTTCATGTTTTTTTTAATCATATATTCTGTCTCATAATGATTTGTTATATATTTTGTTTGATAATGATTTTATTGTAAAAATAGTGATAATGTCTATTCTTGTATCATATATACTCTAATTTAAATTTGTTATTCATTTTCATAATTTTTTTTGTTAATTTGAAAGAGCCATCGGTTTTTAAAAACCTTTCGTGGGTTTTCTATTTTTTTTTTTAATTTTTGCAATAAAGAAAGTTTCCCTTCCCTTAGAACATTTACATTTCCTTAAATGCATATTTTTTGGCTTCTGATTAAATGCATATTAAAATCCTTGTATACGGACGTTGATTCCTGTGTTTTAATTTGTCATTGATTTATTTTAAGATTTTGTTTCTGTTTCTTGCCTATTATTATGATGTTTACTTATTTATTTATTTATTTATTTTTTCATTATAGGAGGATATAAAAGTCTTTGTCTACAGGATAGTAGAGATTTTTGTAAATAAAAAAAGTAGGCATTTTTTAAATCCAAGCGTTCATAATAAACATTTATGTAAATAACCCTAAATATTAAGACACGTAAAATGGAAGTTATGTGTTGTTTATATTTGTTAGGACAAGTAAAAGAGACAATTTTATGAAGAAAGTCTTTGATACTTGCTTCCTTCCACGTCTTGCTGGGGGTTGAATATGACTCAGTCCCTTGACCTGCATTACGCTCCCCGGCCTCGTTACTTTAACCGGTGGCCAGCACGATTTATACACGCTTATTTATGGATATAATATAATTTTATAAGAAGGGTTAATTTAAAAAATAATTCCCAAAATTTATACTCAACCTCCCCCTTAACTTTTAAAACATCCTGAACTTAACTTTTGGCTGTGTTTGACGTTATTTTTATTTTTGTTTTTTTACGTTTTTTGAGAAAGAAAAACATAAAAACGGGAGAGAAATGACGTTTGACATAATTAAATACAAAAAATAGAAATAAAAATGATTTTTTGATTTAGTATAAAATGAGAGAGAAAAAATAATTTTTAGTCATTTTTCATTTTTTGTTTCTATTTTCTCATATCTCGAGTAGAAAGAGACATTAATGGATTTTTTATACTGAAAACAATTTCTTGATAAAACTACCAAACACATTTTCAAAAGTGATTTCTGTCTGAGATTGAAAACATTTTCATTTTCATTTTCATACAAAAATAAAATCATTTTAAAATGAATTCCAAATGCACTATTTATTTTTCAATTTGTTTCAATTTTAACCATTTTCACCAATTAAATGTTAAAGAGAAGATAGAATATGCACATGATGCTGATGGAATACAAAATATGTATGTTATTATGACGCAAAAAACACAAAATAACACTCTACTGAGTACTGACAATAAAATTCAGGGACCATTTACACGATTTTTACCTTTATGAGAACAATGTTCTTTTAACTATGCACCTTACTTAATATGCGTTTATATTTCATTTCACTCCATAAAACTATAAAACTTTTATAAATGCTTCATGAACTATTAAATTTATGTCAAATATTGTCCTTTTGACTTTTTCAAAGTTTATGGTGCAAAAACATAAAATTAATAGTTTTATAGACAAGTTAAATTAAAAATCAATATATTTCAGGAGACATAATGAAATTATAGTTAGTGTAATGTCATCTTCCATTAATAACACATATTGATTTAGATAGAAATGGGTGTTTTACATGATTTTACACTGCTTAGGGGTGAAATGAAATATTTTTAAAGTTCAGGATATGTCGAACTAGAATTCATAGTTTTGAGACATTCATAAAATTAATCACTTATTTGTCTATTCATTTATTTTTAAGTAAGATATTAAGACATTTATTTATTGAAGAAAGAAAAACAAATCCGAAAACCCAGTCCAAGCAAAATTTATTTATTTATTTTTTTGATAATTCCGTCCAAGCAATTTTGTCCCAATCACTGGTCGGCCAATTCGATTCCTTTATTGTATTTGTTTTGCGGGGCCCTCCTTTTTTGGGGCCCGCTCAGATGAGATCTACAAGAAAAAGGCTAATGATGCGTGATCACGGATACGTCTGACAAAGCGCCGCAAGCGGCTAAGCCTCAAAGGAGCGGCTTGGAGCGCCGAACCACAGGAACGGAACGGTGCCACGTCAGCGCATAAGAGAAAGCGTTAAAAAGGGGAAGGAAAAATATAAAAAAGAAAGAGAATGGGGAAGAGGAAAAAAAAATGAACAGAAGTTTACAGCTTTTTTTGCGGTTTCATTTATTTGTTTCTTCCTTTTCTTTTTTCGGTCTCTCTTTATAGTTTTCCTATGAACAATGGAATTTCTGCAGAGCGCCGGGATCCGCGTTTATCGATCATAGCGTAGAATCCAATTCGCATCACTCATTCTTTGCGCGTAATCTCCATTGTTGACATTATCTTTTCCTGTAATTTTTCTCTCCTTTTCCTTTTCGATTATACCTCAGAATTCCTCTGAATTTGGTCTCGTAATCAGAAGTTTTGGACTTGAATTGTATTCACATTGACGTTCATTCTGCAATGGTTTCGAGATTTGGCGATTTCGTTGCGAGATTCTTTCCCAACCATATCAATCTGCGATTGCTAATTTTACTCTAATTCGGAGTTTTTGTTTGTTTGTGGATGCGTAATTTCTGCTTATAGCAATCTCATTGTTCGTATTTGTTGATTGCCATTTTGTTCGAAGATCTTGTTTATTTCGTCCTAATAATGGTCGATTTATCATCAAAACGATTGATTCCTATGTGCCTGTTTACTAATCGAGGGAATGTTGTTTCGTAGTATCGCAGGTTTTCGGGTTCAATTAGCTAATGGAGGCTTAGAGGCCATAGCGTTGTTTCTTGGGAAGCTGCGTTGGAGTTTTTCGGGTGACAAAAGAAGCGAACAATGTCCGCGAGGAGTGAACATCACACGGTCCCACTTTCGGTGCTGCTGAAGCGAGAATTAGCCAATGAGAAGATTGAGAGACCGGAAATTGTTCACGGTCAGGCCAGTCAGAGCAAGAAAGGGGAGGATTTTACTCTGTTAAAGACTGAATGTCAAAGGATGGTTGGAGATGGTGTTTCTACCTATTCGGTTTTCGGGGTATGCTCTTTTTTTTTTTTTTGGGCGAACGATTTACATTTGCCGCATTTCTTATTCCTTATAAAGATAGATCATGGTTTCTGAATACTATGTTTCTTGACATGACAATTGATGCGGTGAGTAGATTCCAATTATATTTTAGATTTTCTACATGGTTGACTTGGTATCTTTTTCCACGATCAAACTAGTTCACTAGTCACCACGTTTGGAGCTTTTAATGATGTTTGGAAATTTGAATAATGTAAAACTCAAGACATTCGTGATGATTCGACATTTCTGGTGCTTCTGTGTTATATGTTGAGTATATCAGGGGTTAATACAGGAAGCGACAACAAATTGTGAAGCGACAACAAATTGTTTTCTTTAGATGTTTAGTTGTGGAAAGTAGTAATTACCGATTAGTCGTAGTTGGGAGATGTAAGGCGCTTATTGCCTAATGACTTGTATGTTTTATATTATTCAGTTGATAGCTGATACGTTAGACTAGTCTAGTGTGGAAAAGGTGAGATTTATGACTGAATTTCAGACACGGGTCAAGTAATTTCCCCAGCTTTGATAGAATCATGCCTGGACCTATTTTACTTCATTTTTAGTGGCTATAATTCTAAAACCAACGGAAGGATTTTTTAGGATTGCACCATATGAGATTTGTCGAAACTGTTTTTAGTCCATTTATTAGTTGACTTCTTTTCTTTTCTTTCTTGTTTTGGCCTTATCTTTTATCTGTTTATACTTTTTTATCAGTTCCAACTTCATTAAGACTATGAAAACTATTGCTGAAGCGTTGTTGTGTATGTCTGTCTGAAACCAGAAGTGGATTTGTTCATACTTTATAGCTTAAAAGCTGTTGTTTGTTACAGTTATTTGATGGACACAATGGATCTGCAGCTGCTATTTACTCGAAGGAGAACCTCCTTAGTAACATATTAAGCGCTATCCCTTCAGATCTTAATAGAGATGAATGGATTGCAGCCTTGCCAAGGGCTTTGGTTGCCGGCTTTGTCAAGACAGACAAAGATTTTCAAGAGAGAGGTATGGTTAATTTCATTTTCTTTCTCAATTTTCAAAAGATTGTTATGTTGTTGTGCACTTAAAACTCTTATTATCTCGATTCCGTTTTTCTGTATGCGTGAAATTTATACATGTTTGTGGTCAAACTTTCAGCACAAATGTCAGGAACGACTGTCACCTTTGTGATTATTGAAGGATGGGTCATTACTGTTGCATCGGTTGGTGATTCCCGGTGTATACTTGAAGCAGCTGAAGGTGGCATATATTACTTATCCGCAGATCATAGGCTTGATAGCAATGAAGAAGAGTAAGTTATAAGCATAATTTATCTGGGGCTTCAGTTAACAATCAGTTTTTGTACTAAGGTTCCCTCTTTTGTATTTTGATAGGAGGTTGCGTATCACAGCAAGCGGAGGCGAGGTGGGTCGACTTAATACTGGTGGAGGTGCCGAGGTATATTCTCCTCTATCTCCCTCCCTCTCTCTCTCTCTCTCCTTTTTAAATTTTCTGTTTTGGTTGTTTCTAAATATTCATCATTCCAATTAATCCATCTTGTTCCAAGCTTGTACTTTTTTCATGTTTGAACCTCATATCTAGTAATATTCTTATGAATGCATGAAACTGTTTCATGCAATCTAGCGTTGGAACTTATGATGCCCATCATTTCACTAGCTGGAAGATGGAATGCAAGTGTGCTCAAGGATCATATCTTTTGGGTTCTGAATGAAGTGTGTTGTAGGATAATGCTGGAGAATAGAATTCAACTAAGGAAACAAATTTTCTCTAAATTTCTGCTTAGGTCACATGTGTTGGTTTCTGATTTTTGATTTCTTGTGGCTTTTTTCTTTTTCTTTTTATTTTTCTTTTTTCTTTTTAAAAATCCAATTAGATTGTCTCTATGTACACGAGTTTTGTAATCATAATTTTTTTTGGGTTTCTTTTGTAGATTGGTCCTTTGAGGTGTTGGCCTGGTGGCTTGTGTCTTTCACGATCTATTGGGGATAGGGATGTTGGCGAGTACATTGTTCCTGTTCCTTATGTTAAGCAAGTGAAGGTTTGTTAACTTCCTTTAATGTGCCTCGAATTACCTGCACTATCGTTTTTCTACCTTTTCCTTTTCCTGGTGTTCCTGTGAGCTATGTAAAGTTATTTTAATAGTTATTATAATCAATATATCATGTTAGAATGTGTTACCTTTTACACTGATTAATGTAGTAAGAAACCAAGATAACTTCTATCCTAGTGGTTTATTCCCTTAACACCTTTGCCACAAATTTGTATTGCACCAGCTTTTTTATTGTGTTTTTCCAACTCTAAGATTGCTCGAGATGCAATTATGCTTTTGTGAAACTGGACACAGTATCCGTATTATATATAAAACAAGAACAGTGTGGTTCAGATTGTTTACTTTCTCCTTTTCAAATTGTCAATTTTTCTTTAGTGGTCTTTTATTTGTCAAGGTATTAGCCATTATGAAATTTTCTGTTATTCTTCCGAAGATTAGAAGCTTACCATTTTCAACTGCACACAGCTGTCTACTGCTGGTGGCAGGCTTATCATCTCAAGTGACGGTGTATGGGATGCTTTAAGTGCAGAAGCTGCTCTTGATTGTTGCCGTGGGATGCCAGCAGAAGCTGCAGCTGCACAAATCGTGAAGGTATATCTAGAAATAAAATTTATCGCTTTTCTTGTGGATGTGTATACTGGAACATTATGCTCTTAGACGTCGCGCCGCCATTGTGGTACTGTGAATTCTTTTACATTTAGCGCGTGGTATTTGTTATGCACTGTCTCTTATTGTTATATTCCTTTTCCAGGAGGCTTTACAGGCAAAGGGACTTCGAGATGACACAACCTGTATTGTTATTGATATATTGCCTCAGGAGAAGCCACCTGCTCCTTTGCCCCCACCTAAGAAGCAGGGTAAAGGAGTATTTAAGTCCATGTTCCGCAAAAAGTCAAATGAATCATCTTCTTATATTGATAAAGAGTACATAGAGCCAGACATGGTGGAGGAACTATTTGAGGAGGGATCTGCTATGCTTTCAGAAAGGTTTGTGCTGAAAAAAATAAAAAAGAAAAAAAGAAAAATCATTTACCAATATAATTTTTTTTTTTGAATTTGATGCGTATGCCATGAAAAAAAGTTAATGGTCTGTTTCCTTTCTTCAGCTTTCCTTTGCCCTTTTGTCTTTTCTTCTTTCTTTGTGTTTCACTTTTGGGGTGTAAATTATGAACAGGGAGTGCAAGTGCAGGTTTAGTATTTTGATATGCTTGTGTTGAATGCAGGTTGGACACGAAATATCCACTTTGCAACATGTTTAGGCTGTTTATGTGTGCTGTTTGTCAAGTAGAAATGAAACCAGGAGAGGGTATTTCGATACATGCTGGCTCATCTCATCCTGGAAAATTGCGCCCTTGGGATGGTCCCTTCCTTTGCTTAAGTTGCCAAGAGAAGAAAGAGGCCATGGAAGGGAAGAGACAATCGGGAGGTATTTAATGATCTCTCTCTTTGTTCAGTTCTTATGTTCCACCTTACAACTCCAAATTAATCGTCGTTGTTCTATTGGTTTCAGATAGGTATAGTAGTGGAAGTGACTAGCCAACCCTCGGCTATTTTTGCGTTTTGAGAGCATTAACAATTATTTGGATGTTGATCACAATTGGGAAGCCAGAGCTTTTTCACCACATAAGTTTCCTTGTGGGGAATGTTCAGTATTTAGGTCCATTATGACATTCCGTATCTTTACTTTGGGCCCCATTTGGATCTGTGTCAACTTTTCATGTTCCAAGTCGGTAGATCCTGGCTAAGGCTGCCACTTGCTTTTAGGAGGATCTCTGGTTCTGACTTCAGAGTGATGAAAAACAGCGCAAAAAATTTTGCTGAGAAAAAGGGTCGTGGAAGGATTGGGTAAAACTTGCCTGTGCATATCGTGTTGGAGGTAATCATTTTTCTTTATGGATCCACACCGTTCCAGTTCATAGAGCTAACACTGAGTGAAAGTAATCTAGGATGTAATGTTACTATATATAGTGAGTTCTTTGAGACCTGATAAAACTTCCATTGCAAATTAGGAAAAAGCTTGTGCCGCTCAACAGTATGAATTTGTTATCCTTAAAGGAATGTTATTTAAAAAAAAAAAAAAGCTTTAAATAGGCAATTAAATCACTTTTTGCCTTTTTTTTTCTTTTTTCTTTTTTCCTTCTCCTTTTTCAGTAAAGACTTTTGATTCACAGTTATCCTTGACTGTGTTGATACAACAGTCGGTTCATTGCGTGGAAGGGCCTAGATTTCTTTGTAAATACTCTTTTTTACCTTTGCTTTAATAACATTTTATATTACACTATTTACATCTCAGGGAATGTTTGAGTTATGATTTAGCTGTTCGTCATCATCATCACTTGATGATTTTCATTAATCTACTAGCCATAAAAATTGTTAATCAGCGGCGATGCCAAGTTAGT
The DNA here is from genome assembly GCF_000414095.1 of Morus notabilis. Classification (NCBI taxonomy): domain Eukaryota; kingdom Viridiplantae; phylum Streptophyta; class Magnoliopsida; order Rosales; family Moraceae; genus Morus; species Morus notabilis. The sequence goes on along the minus strand of NW_010359164.1, from coordinate 17,381 downwards.
GTGATTAGATTTGGCGTGGTAATAGTGGTAATACCCTGCAGCACGGCTGTGCTCATCAATCACATTACTGGGACCAGGCTTTTTGGGGGCAAGACGTAGACACCGCTTGTCTGTAGTTTTGTAATAAGCCGAGTTACATGTGAACCTGCAAGTTTTATTAGTGCGACTTCTCTAATATATGGAATTTTATGTGGATCCATTGATATCTAGGAGAAAAGGATTGATGTGTGTAAAGAAAAAAGGGAAAAAAAAAAAAAAAAAAAAAAAAAAAAAAAAAAACAGCACAGCTCTCTTTCTTGCTATTTTGAACAAAGATTAAGCTCCTTGTGAGAGGGGATGCATGAGTCATGACCATTGATGACTGAAGTTTAGGCCCCACTTTAGACCACTATGTTTCAAAGCTGTGACAAGATTGTTGATAATTTTATCGAGGAATGTTTGTCATCGATGAACTAGCTTGAAAAAAAAAAAGAGAGAGAGCGAGATTATGCTTTAGAGGGGGAAATCAATCAAAGATGAGGAATATAAAGCACAGAAACAGTATGCGTAAAAATGACAAATCGATCGCAAGAGCTTTAGGACGAGGAACGTAAAGTACATTTTATACACAAAAATGACAAATCGGTCACACGAGCCTTTATAAAAAAAAATATAGAGGGAATTCACTTGTACTATTGTCTTGGTTCGTACCTTTTTTTTTTAACAAAAAAAAAGTTATATGTCCAAATATGACCATATGAAATCACAACTATTCTTTTAGGACGAATACAAAGTATTTGGAAAGTATGGTTCTCTATTTTAATTTTTTATTTCATAAAGCTAAGCTTGGCAATTTTCTTAAAGTGGATCAAATTATCGGAGATTATCTTTGCTGACCTAGTGAGGGCCAAGGAACATGGTAACAACTGGATAGATAGTCATAGAACAAGGGTGACAAACACATACATACCCAGAGAAAGAGAGAGAGAGACGCGTTAGCTTTTTTGGCTTGTATTGCCATGACTGGGTATTTTCCATTGAAGAAAGAATAAGATTACAAAGAATTATGAGTGGCCAGTGGCAAAAGCAGAAAAAGAGAGAGCTTTCCGACCTAAAAGGGGATCAGAGGACTTTGAGGACCGAGTGCGAAATCTTTGTTTTATGCACTGTTTGTATGTTTCTCTCTCTTCTTATCTTTTTGGAGATTAAAAGAAAAAAAAACACACAAGTTTTTTAATATAATTTTGAGTGGTTTAAGTGGTGAGGATATGACTCAGTCTACCACAATAATGCCACCATGATTGAGATGTTGACCTCAACCATACGAACAAATTTCCTCTACGCTGGACTGGACCACTCGCTACACGTGTGCGTGGGCCCACCACCTCCCACCTAACTGTAAAAAAACATGTATACCATGAAATGATCTCTTGGGTCTTTTGGCCCCTTTCACCACCGTCTGATTAAAATTTTGAGGAATGTTCAGAGTCCAACTTGAAGTTTTAGTCACATTGTCTGTCGTAGACCTCATTTGAACTCTGTTTTGCTTGCTTGCTTATTATTATTATTATTATTTTCTTTCCTTTATGCTATGTTATGTCTCTTGAATTGATTGATACGTTTGATTGGTGAAGTGTACGCAGCTGCGTATGAATCCCAACGTGTCTTGCATGCCCCGCTTGAGGGCTTATGTTCCTTATTGCCTTTTGTGACAAAAAATCGTGATGGGCCCTTTTTCTCCTACCAATGAATTGGTTCCTTTTAATTATTTCTAAGACGTTACATGACACTAATTGTATTTCTGAATGCTTTTCTATTTAAAAAAAAAAAAAAAAGAAAATTGTATTTCCATATATCCTGTGTACAACTGTACATACTACATGTGTATACATTACATATATTCAAAGTAGTCTCCTCGTCCCTACTTGTATTAGACTGACACTAATTCAAAGTAGTCTCATTTTAGTTAGAAGTTAGAACCAGAGAGTTCAAACGATTGAATGAAAAATATTTGACCAAAATGAAAGAACTATTGTTATTATTATTATTATTATTAAAACTATTTAAGGCGAAACTCGAGTTGTTTGACTTTATGAGCGAAAGAGATGGATACTATCATCTCAACTCACTAGTTTAAGTGGCCTTTTACATCCAATTTGAGATTTGTCAAGAGTGTAGAAAATGGCAGTGCATGACGCGCAAATGTCATTGCAGTTGAAAAAAAAAAAAATTATGGAAAAACGTGCGAAGAATAAGAAGCATAAAATTTTAATGAATCTCTTAATGACTTGGATAATGTGACATTAAATTTTTTTTCAGATGGATATAGTTACGTGTCAACTTGAGTTCATGCCACGTGTAAAAAAAGTTAATGATGAATTTTAAAACCACTATTGATGGGGCCTAAATCTAATGTAGTCTTCTCTCAAGAGAGAAAATTGAGAAAAAAGAACCGCACTTTGAGACCATAATTTCAAGCTGTTGGGCGACTTTTAACGACACATATAAAGCTTATCAATCTTATCTAATTATTTATCTACTAACTCCCGGGACTAAAAAAAAAAAAAAAAACAATATTCTTAACATGTTCAACCTCGTTTAACACACTAAAATTAATACACACACACACATATATATATATATATATATATATATATACTCCACACGAGGACTTATTTAAATAAACACATTTCCCAATGTAGTTGCGTGCAAATGGAAACCATAGTAATAGCGAAAGGAGCTTATAATTACTTTCGTTATAAATTCAAAGATTCCTCCTCTTGAGATATGGGGGGGGTTTGCATTTTTCTATGTGTACGTGAACATGACCTTTTCTATTGGGGACACTTCCCATTTGCCCAAAAGAAACAACTCCAATACAAAGACACATACCCAAAATAAAAAAGCCTTTGCCTCGCCAATCCCATCTGCCCTTTTACAAGTAAATTTGGATCCTTGTGATCCCATTTTCCCAAATCACTCCCTACAATAGCTGTTGGATTTGACAGGGACCCACGAACCTATATAGATACAGCTAAATTTATCGCTTCAATCCAATGGAGTCATTGCCCACCACAACCCTTTTAATTTTTTATTTTCCTCCCCCACTCTTACATAAGAACATAATAATGCATGCAAATTGAGCATTTTTCAACTAATAATTCCTTTTTTTTATTATTAATTTTTTTTTTGGGTGTGTGTTTAGGCGCATTCTTTGCACAAAAGACATTTTCAAGCTCAACTACAGACTGACAAGACCCTCTCCCTCTCTCTCCACTGCTTCACAAATCGCCTTATCTTTACCCCATAGGCTTTTTTTTAGTATCCAAAGAACCAAACTTTTTTTTTTTTTTTCCTTAAAGAAAAGGTGAGAAGAAAATTCAGATCCCTTGAGTTATGGACGCTCATCATCGTCACCACCACCACAACCAAAAGCAAGGCAGAGAGAAATCTGTGGACACCAAAATTGGTCCTCGCGATGCTCATCATCAAGATGATCAGAAATCACCACCACAATCTTCTTCTTCTTCTTCTTCTTCTTCAAAACAACAGGTAACAATTTCCCCTGCCTCGCCACCTTCATCTTCCTCATCTCCTTCACACGAATTCTCCTTCACAATCTCTCTCCACTCTTCCAATCCCACATCAAAAACAACAAAAACAACAACAAACGACAGCAAAATCACCAGCACCAACCAAAAATCCAAAATGACACCTCCTCCTTCATTCGCCATAGATTTGTCCCCTGCAGACGACATCTTCTTCCACGGCCATTTGCTTCCTCTCCACCTCCTCTCTCACCTCCCCGTCTCTCCCCGCTCTTCGACCAACTCTCTCGAGAGCTTCACTCTTCCCATAAAGGACGTATCATCTTCAGACGACGCGCAAAAACCCACCAAAGATAACAAGTCAGATAACAACCACAAAAATTCTCCTACTATTACTACTATTAGCCAAAAAGCAGAGCCCACAACAACAAAAGGGTCGTCAAGAAACAAGCCGAAATCCTCGTCGTTTTCTTTGTTCGGGTTGGGAAAATGGAGAAGAGGATACGAGTTCAGAGAACGAGAAGATAACAGTACCAGAAATAAAGAGAAGCCGAAGAGGAAGCTGAGATTTGAAGTTAGTCACGTCCTCAAAAGGTACATGAGAATGGTACGGCCTTTGTTGTTTTTTGGAGGAAGAAGAGCGAATAGTAATAGCTTTCATTTACGTAGGCAGCCATATTCGTTCTCTGGTATTTTGAGTTCGAGGAACAATAGTAGTAGTTCTAATAAAGATTTGAGAGAATTTAGGAGGAGAGGAGAGTACTCGGCGCCGGCGTCGATGAGGACGTCGCCGTCGAACAGCGGACTGCTTGTCGCGTCGGCGACGCTTCCTTCTTCGGCTAGTGATAGCACCATGGAAGAGTTGCAGGCCGCCATTCAAGCTGCCATTGCTCATTGCAAGAACTCCATTAATGCCGGAGCCGAAGATCACAAACTCAAGTGCTAATATGAGTTTTGGCAAAAAATTTTCATGTAGTACTTTACTACTTTTTTTTTTCCTTTTAATTTTTTATCAATTGCATGATGTTTGTGTTTGTCTTTTTTTTTTTTTTGCTGTGTATAAAATTAATTAATGCATGAGTATCCATGTAAATGCGTCATGAGATGAGTTCAGAAGAAGAGTTAATGGTATATATTATATACAATAGAATACTGCAATATTCAAGAATTAATGTTATTGTGTTGCAATATCTTCCAGTCTTAGGTAAATAAAAGAATCTTTGTATGATTGTTTAATCAATATCACGTGAAGCTTAGAGGCTTTTCCAGAAAATGTAACTATTCCATTGTGCTTTGATTTTATTCAGGAATTCTCTTGAGCTTCTTGCGTTACTTTGTTATTGCTGTAATTGCAAGTAGCATTTAATTCTCACTTTTATCTTTTCTTGTTCTCCTCATGGGCCCTCCCCCAAAACAAAGAAAACAATGGATTTAGATACGTATATATGTGGTGCGTATATATATATGCACGGGGCGTATGTAGTATAAATTAAATCAAAGTCTTGTTAATTGTTATAGTGTTTTTTAACATGTGTGATCCTTGGGCAATGTTTTATTAATTAATTCCAAATCATACCTAACGACATGTTAAATCCAACTATTTTTGATCCTTTAGTGCTTCCAATCCTAACACTTTAAAAATAGAAATCCATCAAAATGATAAGTATATTTGCGAATATTTCAAGTTCCATTTTAAGTAAGTGGGATTAAAGTTTATCACTAATTGATTACTATAAGAAGAGCTAAACTTTCTACTAATCATAATTAACCGTGAGTGGAAATCTCCAATCCTTACTCTCGTACAAAACTGCCACAAATAATACGTAGATATTAGGTTCATTAAAGGAGCCTCCATCACCATTAATAGGTTCATTCGAGGGTATCCAAACCTCTCGAGACACCAAAATATCAAAATTAATCATCCACGCTTCGTAATTTCATCGTAGCTTAGGTTCTTAAATAGGAAAGGATCACAAACTAATCCCTTAAATTAGGGATTAAAGACTACCCACAACCATTGATCTTGTAGTAATTAACGCAAAAACTAATTCAAAATTATAACTAAGAAAATAATTACATGTAAGAAAAAAAAAAAAAAAAAAGACATTCTATATAATCATGATTATAAACTCTAACCAATCTATGCAGACAGAAAATAAAGAAGGTAGACCAAAAGATAAAGAGCAAACGACGATAAAAAGAAGTGAGAATCCTAAATCCAATAAAAGGGGAAAAAAAATCCGATAAAAGGGTTGTGAACACGGTAGCACTGAAAAGATATATTGGGCATCAATGGCACTCAATAGCTGTGGGTCTGACGAGTTGATAGCCGCAGGAAGGAAGAAAAGAAGTACCAAGTACAACAATCATGTGGTCAGATAACAATAATGCAGATCATCGTAGGTATTTGGTCTTTTTCTTGACACATGAAACACTTTTTTATTTTTTATTTTTTTGGTAATTACACATGAAACACTTGGTTCATCACTCTTCGGGTACTATGATTTTATTTTATTTTTTTAAATTTTGCTGAGATCATGATAATGATGAGGAAGATGATATGTTTTGAGGACTGGGCATGCAATTGACTGATCTAGTGGCTGCCCTTTTTCCTCTGTTGAGGACCATCTTTTATGGTCATTGTATACACAAACCCACCAAAAACCAAACCCCACCAGCATGAAAGTCCATCTATTTTTATTGTAAACATTTCCCAAAAAGCTACATAAACTGGAGAAAAAGGGCATATCTATAGTGGGAATGTTACACTTTTACAGGTGATTTTTCCGGTCGAAGTTATTGAATTTGAAGCACTTTTGTTACGTGGGCTGCTAAGACCAGTACTGATGATATCTTTTAGGAGCTCTGAGATTGGAAATGCTCTTTTTTCTTTTCTTTTTTTTTTTTTTCTCAATCATTAAGTAAGACCATAAAAAGGTCACCACCGTGGGGCTCAAGGAGGAGAAGACTACTTTCATGATTAAAGGTGCTCTGATACCTCAGAAAATCACGTTACATATATCCACATTCATCTACAGTTTCTTCTTTTATTCTTTGCGCGTAAATTCCATCCTTTTTAGCATACTTTTAGTTCTCTTACCACTTGCTCTCTTACAAGAATATTATAATTTTGCTGTTTATGTCTGGACTATATATTGTTTTTAGTTCTCTTACCACTTGCTCTCTTACAAGAATATTATAATTTTGCTATTTATGTCTAGACTATATATTGTAGAAACACACATCAAAATTGTTAGTTCGTTAGGCAAAAGAACATGTCGCACATGCAATATTTTTTCCAAGCGATCTCACCCGAAACAGACTTTTCTGTTTCTATTTATTGTAATAAATACTATAAGGTCGTTTAATTCGCTGATTCGAGTTTTTAATTCGAGTTGATATGTGACTTTATGTGAGAGTTTTTTACTATAATAAAAAAGTTAGATATGACTGTTTTTAAAAACTTTTTAATATAGCAAAACTCAAATCGGTGAAATGAACGAGACCTATATACACACACATATGATTGTAAGAATTGTTAAGACCGGCAGCCGGACTAGTTAAGTATGTGTTATTTTTTTATTTTTATCTTTTATTTTTTTGTACACTCAGTGTAACATTATTCATAAGTGTAACACTCTTGTTTGTTTGTGTAATATTTAATAATTACAGTCCAACACATGTAATATTGAGTATTATACGGGTATATAAAAAAAATTATATATATAAACAAACAATGTAACACATTTATATGGAAAAAGTTATATAATACGGGTATATAAAAAGAAAATTAAATATATAAACAAATAATGAACACATTTATACGGAAAAAATTATATTTGCCGAACTGTATGGGCTTAAAGACTTTGCCTATGATTATAAATTAGTTTGATCACCAGCTAGTATATGAATTTTGACTTGTGACTTTTATTACGATATTATGATATGCCCATGTGCGTTAGGATTCATCAAAGCAGATATGTGTGGCTGAAGAAGGCAGCGGTGGGCTCTGGGCTTGCTTGCTTACAAAAAAAAAAAAAAGAAAAAAAAAGTTTGTTTTGCCCAATTCCGGAGTCCCATGACTCCGATCCTTCAACATCATTCTCAGAATATCATCCAAGAGATATACCAACCATGTGCCTAAATCACCTCTCTAACGTTCATAACTCTCGTTACTTTTGTCACTCTCAGTCATGGTTTGATTTTCATGATATTTTGTTTGTGTACTCAAAAGCACATAATGCTTTTCTTGGATTTAATTTTATTGTTACGAAAAGAAAACCAATGTTAAAAAGGCTAGTTTTTTGTGAAACGGGTCGGTTCAAGAGCTGCTACTATATTAAAATATAAAATTTATTGTGGACCCTTATTTTGAAATAATTGGTAAACTAACATTTGAACATAAATATCGATAAACTATAAAATTTATTGTGGGCCCTTATTTTGAAATAATTGGTAAACTAACATTTGAACATAAATATCGATAAACTATAAAATTTATTGTGGGCTCTATTATTGTGTGACAAAAAAAATTTATGCCCCATCTCTTTTTCCTATTTGTATATTAACTTGGGAATGGTGAAATTCTAAGAGATCTAGTTGTTAGATATGAGTTAATTACGTTCAGTTGCACGAGCAAAATAAAGTGCAGAAAGTAAAGGAACACACAATATGATATCGCAGTTCGGTGCGCACACCTACATCTGCGGGGCCACGCCCAGAGAGTAAACAATTTCACTATGTTCCAAAAATTACAGATACCAGACGAACTTATTCACTTAAGGACTCCCTCCTAGACAATGACGCCACTGTGACGAATATCCACAGTGATTGTTTAGCGTGCACCACATGTCTTCTATTCACCTGACAAACTCCCTTCAACTAGCAGAGCTTCCTCCCGAAAGCAACAAATCCCTCTCCTGAAGGACGATCTCAATAGCGTACTAGGCTCACAAAAACTCACAGACTCTTTTTGAAAATATTCTATTAAACCCGTACATCCATATGCTAAGAAACAAAACCTTTAAATAAAGTGAAAAAAATCACATTCAAACAATTCGTCCATCAATCACTTTATCTTCACGTTTCACCACTTCTAAAGGCTTTGAATTATCCATCACCTTTTTTAAATTCAAATTGAGATATATATATATATATATATATATATATATCCAAAGATGATGCCTTTGAATTATATCTCGTAGTGGCCAAATTGAAACAAACCAATGCATATTCGGATTATACATCTACTTTTCAAATTTGAATTACTCCTTTAAAATAGCAACTTAATCTCCACATTATCTTGGTAGAATCCCATTTAAATTCAAATAACCAATGCCTTATCTTCCTTTAACTAAGCCTTTATCCTTATATCTTCAAATCTCAACTCAACAAAATCTGCAACTTTAACTTAAAATCTTATTCTGAATCTTCTTCTCCAATACGAAATTTTCTTAAACCTGTTTTTTTTTTTTTAAATTTTTACAAGATTGCCAATAAATTGCCAACTAATAAAAATACCTAACAATCTCCCCCTTTGGCATTTTTTGGCAAAACTAACAAGAGATCCTAAAAAAATTCAAAAACAATATAAAATTACATTGTTCTCCCCCTTTTTTGACAAAAATAAGCCAAAGACACAAAAAAAATCACACCCTAGACACGTCTTCAACAGCTGATGTCGTAGATTATGTTGGAACATTTGCTGGAACACTCGGTGCAACACTTCGCACTAGATATCTTTGAGGGCATTGAACTCTGTAGCTTACTCCCCCTGAATCTTTTATGTGTCGTACTCCCCTGAATGTAGCATTCTTCCATGTATAATGCTCTTAACACCTGTCAATCGCTTAGTGCAACCGCCATCACTACACCCACAATCATTAGTACATGCTTCTAAAGAAGTATAAGCCTTATGGCATCTCAAATCATATTTCCTTACCCACACACGTCTAGAAAAATTATTTTTCACATCAATCTTCACGTTAGGTGTCTTCTTTGAGTTTGCGGAATTTGGTGGATTAATAAACATACCTCTCTTTAAAGTATTTAAATACTTGTAGCATCTCAGTCTTATGTGGCCAGGTAAACTGCAATAATGGCATGTGGGGACAAACTTTTTATGTCGAGGGAATGAGATAGTAGCCTTCTTACTGGAGAAAGTCGGAGGCTTAGGGACATACATCTTCTTCACAAATACTGTTTTGGACATTAAGCTCTCACCAGTATAGCCAAGGCCATGTCGATCACCACTCATTTTTCCTATCGAGAGAATGTGATCCAATTTCGTAGTGCCGAAATTCATCATCTTCAATGACTTTTGAGCGTGCTCCAATTCAGCTCTTATCTCCTGCAGCTTTTTTTCCTTTTCAACAGCCCAAAATTCGTAGTTACAGCAGTCCTTTTAAGTACATCATTCTCTTTAATAAGCTCATCGACTCATTCCCGCAAAGACTTATTCATTTTAACCACCAAAACTCATTTGTTGAACATGGTTTCATATGCCTCCTGGATTGTCTCCTCAGTCAGTTCTTCACCATCGCTGGAACCGTCAGAATCTGAAAAATCTCCGTTTTCTTTTGGTTTTTCAGAGTGTGTTGCAGATGATGTTGCAACATGAGTTGTGACACGATCTTTAACACTGCAGTTTGGAACATCTTGGTAGACATTGAACGCAACATAGTTGTTCACATGATCATCATCTTCCTGGTTGCCTTTAGAATCCTCATCACTCCATGTGACGTTGAGAGACTTCTTCCTATTCTTCAGAGTGTTAGCATACTCAGATTGAATGTGACTGTAACCGTCGCACTCCCGACATTGAATTCCCCTATTCTTCTTATTATCATTAGAGGAATTTGTAGCTCTCTTATTTTTCTAAAAATTGTTGGAGTTGTTGAAAGTTGGAGTTTTGTTCTTCTCGTTGAACTTTTTCATCACCTTATTGAAATTTTTAGTCAATCGAGTAAGAGACTCCGCTAAGTCTTCATCTTCTTCTTTAACATTATCTTCCACTTCGGCTTGGAAAGTAATCCCCTGAGAAATCTCCGTATCCTTCTTATTTTGACTCAGATTCATTTCAAATGTCCTCAGTGATCCCATCAATTCATCAAGTCTCATAGTCTCAATGTCTTTCGCCTTTTCAATAGCACTGACTTTGTAGGCAAATCTCTGTGGTAATGATCTCAATGTCTTGCTAACAAGTTTTGCCTTGGGAATTTTTTCACTAAGAGTAAAGGATTCATTAGCTATATCACACAACCGTGAATTAAATTCAGAAATAGTTTCAGTTTCATGCATTTGAAGAGTTTCGAACCTGGTTATGAGCATATTTAATTTTGATTGTCTGACCACTGCTGTTCCTTCATGAGCCACCTCCAGAATCTCCCATGCTTCTTTTGCCAATTCACACGTGGATATCATCTTGAACTGATTAACATCAACTCCATTGAATATTGCATTGAGTGCACGTGAGTTGTAGTTGGACAACCTGTCTTCATCAGTGTTCTATGACTCTTCAGGCTTGAGAGTCTCTTTTCCTTCTGCATCCTTAGTTTCAGGATGCTTCCAGCCAGTCAGGACTGCACGCCATGCTTTTTCATCCTAAGCCTTGATGAAAGCCTTCATCCGAGCCTTCCAGTATGAATAATTCGAACCATCGAGCAGAGGGGGCGTACAATTGAACCTCTTTCCTTTAGAAAATTCATTCCAAACATAGCAAATCAACTCTCCAAGATCTCACCAAACTTATGGTCAGTGAACCGCTCTGATACCACTTGATAGATCTGAGTTAATTACCACTTGTTAGATTTGGATTAATTATGTTCAGTTGCTCGAGCAAAATAAAGTGCAGAAAGTAAAGGAACACACAATATGATATCGCAGTTCGGTGTGCACACCTACATCTGTGGGGCCACGCCCAGACAGTAAACAATGTCACTATGTTCCAGAAATTACAAATACCGGACAGACTCATTCACTTAAGGACTCCCTCCTAGACAATGACGCCACTGTGATGAATCTCCATAGTGATTGTTTAGTGTGCATCACACGTCTTCTGTTCACCTAACGAACTCCCTTCGACTGGCAGAGCTTCCTCCCGAAAGTAACAAATCCCTCTCCTGAAGGACGATCTCAATAGCGCACTAGGCTCACAAAAACTCACAGACTCTTTCTGAAAATATTCTATTAAACCCGTACATCCATATGCTAAGAAACAAAACCTTTAAATAAAGTGAAAAAAATCACATCTAAACAATTCGTCCATCAATCACTTTATCTTCACGTTTCACCACTTCTGAAGGCTTTGAATTGTCCAGCACCTTTTTTAAATTCAAATCGATATATATATATATATATATATATATCCAAAGATGATGCCTTTGAAGTATATCTCGTAGTGGTCAAATTGAAACCAACCAATGCATATTCGGATTATACATCTACTTTTTAAATCCGAATTACTCCTTTAAAATAGCAACTTAATCTCCATATTATCTTTCTAGAATCCCATTTAAATTTAAATAACCAATGCCTTATGTTACTTTGACCAAACATTTATCCTTATCTCTTCAAATCTCAACTAATATCTTATCTTCCTTTGACCAAGCCTTTATCCTTATCTCTTTAAATCTCAACTCAACAAAATCTGCAACTTTAACTTAAAATTTTATTCTGAATCTTCTTCTACAATATGAAATTTTCTTAAACCTATTTTTTTGAATTTTTATAAGATTGCTAATAAATTACCAACTAATAAAAATACCTAACAATAGCGACAGAAAACCAAATTGAATGAATCAAGGCACATGTAATTATTATAATTATTGTTATTATTATTAGGCCTAGTGAGGAGAGTGGGGAACCAACAACAACGCCAACATCATCAAAACGGCAGATAACATTAACAAACGACAACATATGAACACAGCATTAGGTATTAACTGAAAGGAAGAAAGAAAGTGACCATGTAAGGAGATATTAACACGTCAAACGACAACAGCATAGGGAAACGACATGAAACGTGGAGCCGAATATCAAAATTTTTTATTGTCCTTTTCATTCTGTGTTCAAAACAATAGAAAGCTGAAAACAACACAAAAGTGGAATTCTTCACAGAATTGGTCTATCAGGGTCCAACGTAACGTTTATTTATTTATTTATTTTAAAGAGTTGAACACAACGTTACGTTAGTCGGGTCCAGCACACTGCGAATTATTTGCTCATTTTCTGTTAACTCTTTTAAATTGGAGTAAGAAAATGAGATTTGATTTCAATGCTATTAATGAAATCTTACAAGCCAAATTCTACTTTTTTATTTTTATTTTTATTTGTTTTTATCATGACCAAAATATCATACCGGGTTATCTTGTTGTAGGCTGTCGGCGATCTCTAGATTGGTGGTAGTTGATCATGCTACGGATGGCAATCTGTAGGGAATTTAAAAGTATTTTACCGTGTTACTGGAAATTCCAGCTACTACTATGTTACCAGTAGTAGTCTATCATATTACCAACGATTTCTTACAGAAATACTGAAGAAAATCACAGGACAAAACAAAACTAATAGAAGGGCTGAAGGGGGTGGTGCTGACGGCAGCACAACTTCGACTATGACCGCAAGAGGGATCCCGTCACATTGATCAGATGGGGTAACGAGAGAGAGGAAATAGGAGAATAGAAAGAGAATCGAATTCGATCAAAAGAAATTTGATTCCTAGAATTTTAGAGTCATAAAATTGTAGGAATCATGGCATTGGAGTGAAAGAGATAACTTTTAAGTGATGGCAGAAGTCAATCCAAAAAGTTGTAGTAGACTACTTCAAAATAAACTATATATCTTAATAAAACCAAATCAATCCAATTTTTTTTTCTTTTTTTTTTCTTTTCAAAATATCGCATTTAGATTAAATTCTATCTTTTTCTTTGTTGTAAAATTTGGCGAGATTGATTGTGATAGGCTACTTAAGTTCATTACTCATGCCCTTCTTTGGAACTTCACCTAAGATCAACAAATTCACTTATTTATGAGGCTTTTCCGAGGTGTCCTCGGAAACGGCAATGTAAACTCCGGTGGAGTCCTCAGTATGATAGACAATGTTCATGCTCTATTAGATGTCAATTGAGTTAGGCCGCTCATCGAGAATAATGACATGACATGAAAAATATTAGATTGAGCATAGCACGACACGACATGATACGAGATTATTATGAGATAGGCTAAGCATGACACAAGGTGGTAAGTTGTGCCGAGTTCATAGTTTTAAGCATGTAATTTTGACACGATATAACACGAGCACAAAACAGGCACGGTCCATCGAGCCCGACGGGCCAACATGACGGATATAACTTTTTTCATTTTTAATTAGTTGAAATATGTAATTTTTATTTTTAATAAAATTTTAAGTGAGTGGTTTGACATGTGGTATTAGATTTGTAACCCCTCTACGTTAATTGTCTCTTGTTCTCAGTAACATTTATAAATTAGTACTTGTTATGACATCAAGTTTTTTGTTTTTTTTTGTTTTTTTTTTAACTCCAGTAATAGCATATGAAATTATATTTTTATTTGAAAAGTATTCAAATATATATTTTTTATAATACAAAAAAGTTAAATGGTCTAATGGGCTAGCCCAATAGTCCATTTGTGCCGAGCATGATAAAAGTACAAGAACAATACGGGCACGAATGTGCTTGGGTCTAGCTGATTGTGCTGTGATGACATGGCAGGGCGCGATTCATATATCTATGTCATAGTTGTCGATCTGGACTCCTCCATGTTTGAATTCATTACAAACAAGGACAAGGCGAACGACCAAGACCTCTAAAAACCACATAACCATTTAAAACAACCAAACGACTAGTCCAAAAGCGATGTGATGCAAGAATAGAAATTTAGGAATTAAATTTTGATTTCGAAAAGCAAGAAAAGAAATTAGAAGAAGAATAGCGGATTATAGCGAATAACACAAAAATTGAGAAAATGACAAAATGACGACCAAACTGGTGAATCGACAACTGATAATAAGTGACATGAATAGAAACGACATAATAAATATTTGGAAAGCACAAAGCGAAAAATAACGTTTACTTTTAATTTTTTTTTTTTTGCAGGGAAAAATAATGTTAAATTTTAAAAATAACTGAACGGCAACAACGGAAAACGACATCAACACAAACATATCAAGAAGAAACGTGATTAACAAAATTAATTAGAGAAACCACGTATATATAAATAAATATTACTAGATAACCGTTGATAAATGATAACAAGTAAACAAAAAGGAAAAAAAATGAACAGAAAACGAATCATCAGAACGACATGAACGTTTGAAAACGACAAGAAAACGTTAAACTACAAGTCTAGAACAACTAATCTTTAGCAATAATAAATAAATAAAAGAAAAAAGAAAAGGAAAACTATAATTACTACAAGCCTACAACATCTAAAAAATTACACTTGTGAAAAAACCACGCAGAAACGCGATTAATTGCGTTAATTTGAGAGACGATGTAAACATCCGTAAGGACAGAAACATTTAAAAAGACAAACATATAAAAGTGTGTTTTAAGCCATCAAACCAAAACGACACTAACTCAAAAAAATTTTAAACTAAGGACTTATTAATTTCACCGATTTGAGTTTTCAATTTTAAATTTTTATAGTTAAATTTTTTTAAAAAATGTCACATTTAACTTAATCTATAAAGCGAACGAAGTCTAATAAAACAACTACAATATCACGACATTGAAATAATCGGCAAAAACGGCATATATAGACGGCTAAAATAGAACGATGACGAAACCGTTGATAACCCACAACTGTGAACGAAAACGACAACATTAAACAGTACGATAATCGGAAAACGGCATAACTAGCGAAACAGCAATCTAAAAGACAATAGCAATGCTGGGAAAAAAAAGGGGGAAAAGTTAGTAAAATTACTACTCGGATTCAATATTATAATTTTTGTCTTTTTTTAATTTTTCCAAAAATTTGGAATTACAACTAGATTATTAATTATGAAGAGCTTGCTTTCCATGACGCATAAAAAGTTATGTTTCGCCATCAGATATAACATCTTCAACAAAAGATGTTATGTTTCGCATAAAAAGTTATGTTTCGCCATCAGATATAACATCTAGGACTTTTTATCGATGTTTTTGTACACGAGTAAATAAAAATCCGAGATCAAATTTATAGGATTATTAACTTTATTAGTCTCTAACTTTGAACATAATGAGAATTTAGTCTCTAAACTTTTAATTTTAACATATTTAGTCTTAAATTTTTGTTTTTTTGACAGTTTTCTAAAATTTAATATAAATAATCATATTATTATCACATAATAACTAAAAATTTTATATAAATAGTTACAATTTGTTAAAGTCTACAGTTTTTAATAGGTTTTAATAGTAAAAAAGAAACTTTTGTATATAAAATAACTGTTTTCGTAAAATTTTAAATTATCACATGATGAACATATGATTATTTTTATTAAATTTCAAAAATCGTAGGTCAAATTTACTCTGAAGAATCAAAATTGTTAGAAAATAAAAATTTAAAAACTAAATGTGTTAAAATTAAAAATTCAGAATTCAAATTGCCGTTATGGACTAACAAAACCTATTATGATCTTGTTTAGTTTGTTAATTTTAATTTTTAATTTGAGTTGATATATAATTTTATATAAAAATTTTTTATATAAAATAAAAAATTAAATATAATTTTTTATAAAAATTTTTAACTGTAATAAAATTAAAATTAAAAACTCCTATATATGTCTTATCTTTATTTTCCTTACATTTTAAGAGGTCTTTTATCCTTAAGTTAATCCTCTTTTATATTTTTGTAGGACAACTGGAAAATGCTTTCAGTTTCATGGGATAACTGGGACCCACCTCACGAAATCTGTCAAGCAACCAACCAACTTTCAGCTCATATTTATTTTCTCTCTCACAAATTTGTGGCTTACGTGTCAATTCCCACAGTTCCAGTCGCCATGCCATGCCATGAAAATCTCTTTTCTTTTCTCTCGATATTTCCAAGGAAACAAACGGCCTGATCTCTCACTCCCCGTGGAGATTTGCGAGACTGTAAAGGCTTATTGGCCTTTTCTCTCGTACATGGCCATCTTCATCTTCTTCCTTCCAGGTCCGTTTCTTATTCTCCCCTATTCAGAATCTTTTTGTTTTTTTGTGTTTTTTTTTTTCCGGTTTTGCTTGATTGTAAATATATAAAGAGTTATATTTTAATTCAAATTAAAAATTTAAATAAGTGAATTAAAAGAATAAAACGCCAGTAATAATAGTAATAGTAATACTAATACCAATATAATAATAATGATAAGAATGAGGTGTCGTTTATCCGCTGGATGGATTTCTAATTATGAATGGTTTGGCACATTCGAATAATTATTATATCCTTGTGGCTTACGTGTCAATTCCCACAGTTCCAGTCGCCATGCCATGCCATGAAAATCTCTTTTCTTTTCTCTCGATATTTCCAAGGAAACAAACGGCCTGATCTCTCACTCCCCGTGGAGATTTGCGAGACTGTAAAGGCTTATTGGCCTTTTCTCTCGTACATGGCCATCTTCATCTTCTTCCTTCCAGGTCCGTTTCTTATTCTCCCCTATTCAGAATCTTTTTGTTTTTTTTGTGTTTTTTTTTTTCCCGGTTTTGCTTGATTGTAAATATATAAGGAGTTATATTTTAATTCAAATTAAAAATTTAAATAAGTAAATTAAAAGAATAAAACGCCAGTAATAGTAATAGTAATACTAATACCAATATAATAATAATGACAAGAATGAGGTGTCGTTTATCCGCTGGATGGATTTCTAATTATGAATGG